>NW_003101656.1:365986-368761 GCF_000003855.2 Blastomyces gilchristii SLH14081 | reverse complement strand
ATTTAACTGATTTTATTACATAGTTTTAATATAGATAGTAGTTTAATACTGTTTAATAAGACATACTATCTAATGTTATTACATTTTTTAAATGAGATCATGATTTTCACTTCTTAATTTAAATTATTTTTATTACTTTAAATGACTTTAAATCTTATTTAAGTGTTATTAAAAAGTATTACTTTTTAAAAATTTAAAAATAGTCTAAAAAAAACTCAAAAATGTCTAAAAATAGTAACTTTATACTAAGAATGAGACTAAATGAAATTAAATAAAATCACTTTCTCATTTTTTTCAAGTCATGATTTTATTTTGAGATTTGATATATAGTCACTTTGTAAATTTTCTAAATAACTAGTCTTAGTAGAATTCATATCAAGAAATGTATAAGATCAGATTAAATAAAATTAAATATAAAATTTATAATCTCAGTAACTAGTCTACTTATAGAGATATATTTACTATCTACATTTTTATTTATATAAGAATACAGAGATTACTTACAGACTAATTATAAAAGTTTGTAGCAGATTAATTAATTTTGAAATTAACAGTTCTTTTCAATTTAATGAATAAATTATGATGAGCAGCTGTAGAATCACTAATACAGTATTTCAGACTTTACTTAATAAATCTTCAATTTAAGCATGAAGCATAAGAATTTGATTTTTAAAGAATTAGCGGATTCTTATGCGTAAGAAGAAACATAACCTGATAAAGGTGATATAATAGAGTAGTTGGTTTAATGTAACTAGTAGTAGTTGGTTGATTATTGAGATCTAGCTATTGTGCGGCCTTTTATGTGTGGTAGGCGTTCGCCAAGCGATTCGCGAACACCTCGCTTAGGCGGAAGCGGTCGGCCCGTAGAGGGAATCCGACAGTGTGAATTTCTGCCAAGATTTGTGGCACTGTTTAGCTGTCTTTTTGCCGACGCAATTCTTTTGATAGCGCTCTCCGTACTCTTATTTCTTTCTCTATCTCTTCATCAGTCTTCTATAAACCTTACTACAATAGATATATCCTCTCAATCACTAAGGAAAAGTCAACTATGATTGCATTCTTATTTGACATGGCAGTTATGTTGTTTCAGATTCTCAATGCCAAAAGGCTACTACAGTGGTTAGGTCTTGGAGACACGCGTGATGCACATCAACCTTTCCCAACCTCCACGAAAATTATCAAAATACCTCCGCGGCTCACCTACTACGAGCTATTGTGTGGCGGTGCTGTAGGCTGGGTCTACAGGATCGACTGTCGCATTGTTTTGAAATATCCCGTTCGCCCAAACAGCGATGGGTTTAACAGGGAAATGGCATTCTTCGATATCCTTGAGAAACATGAGCCGTGTCCCCATATCGTCCAGTCGTTTCTACGTGTTTCGGATGGCATCTTTCTGGCCTTTATGGGCGGTGGCTCCCTCCACCACCGGCTGGAAACCCACCAGAGAAGGTCCGCCGATGGGAGAAGGGTCGAACAAGTAGTCTCAACCGAACCTCACTATCTGGTCAAACAATGGTTGATGGAGCTTTGCAAAGCAGCGGCTTGGTTGGAGTCTCTTGGATATGTGCATGGCGACATCCGGCCTCCAAATTTGCTACTTGACAACCAGGACCACCTGAAGCTGGCAGACTTTGACTGTGTACAACTCATTGGAACCTCATTAGAAGGTGGTGCTGCTGCTCCCTGGGCACGAGTGCTGGGTGCTGAATATGGGAGCGAAGAGGGCTCTTTCGGCACCTGCGGCCCTCGAACGGAACAGTTTGCCATCGGATCTATTCTTTACTGCCTAACCCGAGGACATGAACCTTATGAAATGGACCACTTCGACGATGACGCAGAGAAGGTTACTCTTTTCAAACATATGATGTTTCCCCCATTAAGTGATAGTCACTTTGATACAATCATTGAGAGGAGCTGGAAAGGGGAGTTCGCTCGTCTTAAAAATCTGTCTGAAGAGGCAAATTCCCTGTGCTTTGAAAAGGATCAGCCACGGTCAGCTTCTTTGACTGTTGAATATTGTTCAGATATTCGGAGGGAATGCCAATCCTTGGTGGACCGTGGGCTACTAGTGTTTACTTGAATTATTTACACAAGATGGGTTATTTACTCTTGTATTTCAATGCATTTTAGCTTTGAACATTCACAGTCACTTGTGCTTAAAGACAACGTAATTACATTAAGCGTAAAACTCATTTGTAGAGCGAAGCGAAGCAATATGTTATATGCCTTCAAAACCTGATTAGAATAGAAGATGCGATCTTGCAGGCCTCATTCTGTGATATGATAAGTTGAAAAAATGCACACTTCATGTGACTCTGTGTAGAGGAAGCTGCAACAGCCTGTATAGAAAGCTGCAATGACCTGTATAAATAATCATCACTTATGGAGCAGATAATTACAGCTTCAATTGCTGCAATTGCTGCAGCAGTAATATAACAAAACATTCTTTTATATAGAAGTGTGATATAATCTATCTTTTTTTCAAGAAGTCAGTTCTTCTTTGTTTACAATTTATACTTATTATAAATATGTAATTCTTTAAATGTTCTGCTTTCTTCTGTATGAATGTAGCTACAGACTCATACAGTTCTTATAGTCAAAGAAATACCTGTAAATATGTATAAATTTTTTACTTTCTTTCATACAAACAAGCATCAAATGCTCGCTTACGCTCGCTTTGCTGCTTGCGCAGCCCCCTCTGCCACTTCCACCCTTCCCCCCGACCACTCCCTACCCCCTTTTTACCCCCTCTTTACCACCCCTGACCACCCCTTC
>NW_003101656.1:323264-365671 GCF_000003855.2 Blastomyces gilchristii SLH14081 | reverse complement strand
CTCTACTTCTTCTACTACTCTCTTTCACTCTGTATCATCTCTATCATCATTATCAGATTAATCAGAGCTGTACAGACTGCAGAGTCAGCTATTCAAAAGAATCTCATTCATGAATTCAAAGAGATACACATGACATTACATGACATTTTATTACAGAGTATTTAGCAGTATATACTATAAACACAGAGATTAAAATGTAGTAGAGATAGTAAGAGAGAAGTAGAAATAGTGAAAGTAATAGAAGAGACTACAGAGCAGTAGAGATAATAATAATAGAGAGATTAAATATAATAGAGATAATAAAGAGAGAGTAGAAGTGAAAGAAATAATAAAGATAATAACAGAGTAAGTAACAAGATAAGAGTAGAGATATGAAATAAAAGTGATAGAGAGACTGTGAAGTAATAGAAACAGTAGTAATAATAGAGAATAGAAATGATAAAGAAAATAGAGATAATAAAAGAAAGATAGAAGTGAAAGAAATAATAGAGATAATAAGAGTAAGTGATAAGATAAAGTAGAAGTATGAGGTAAAAGTAATAGAGAGTGCTACAGAGTGTTAGAAATAGTGATAATAATAGAGAGTAGTAGAGTAGAAGTAATTAACAGATATTACTACATATTTATAAATTTTTAATAAGATGTATATAATGTTATATTACAGTGTTTTTTACACAGAAAAGTTGATTTTTCTTTAATATATAGAGAGATATAGTCACAGACTTATATTGTTTCAATAATAATAGAGAGTAGAGATAATAGAGATAATAGAGATAGTAAAAGAAAGATAGAAGTAAAAAACAAAATAGAAGTAGTAAGAGTAAGTAATAAAATGAAGATAGAAATAAAGTGAAAGTAATAGAAGATACTATAAGATATTAGAGATGATAATAATAATAGAAAGTAATAAAGTAAAAGTAATTCACAGATATTATTATATATTCATGAATTTTTAATAAGATGTATATAATATCACATTACAGTGTTTTTTACACAGAAAAGATAGTTTTTCTTTAATATATAAAAAGATATAGAGAGATATAATCACAGACTTATATAGTTTTAGTAATAGTAAAGAGTAGAGATAATAGAGATGATAGAGATGATAAAAGAGAGATAGAAGTAAAAGAAATAATAGAGATAATAAGAGTAAGTAATAAAATACAAGTAGAAGTATAAAGTGAAAGTAATAGAGAGTACTACAGAGTGTTAGAGATGATAATAATAGTAAAAAGAGATAGAATAGAAGTAATTAACAGATATGACTATATATTACTATATATTTATAATTTTTTAATAAGATGTATATAATGTTACATTACAGTATTTTTTACACGGAAAAGTTGATTTTTCTTTAATATATAGAGATATATAGTCATAAACTTATATAGTTTTTACAGTTAAATAATTAACTGTAAATATTTGTAAATTTTCTGCTTTTATTTGTATCAATATAGCTATAGACCAATACAGTTCTTATAGTTAAAAATTATTATTATTATTCTTTAATTATAAACAAGTATTAAATGCTTACTTATACTTACTTTACTACTTACACAGCTCTTTCTATTACTTTTACTCTCTACTTCTATCTCTCTTATTATCTCTTTCATCTCTTTCACTCTCTACTTACTTTATTATTATCACTGTCTCTACTATCTCTACTGTCTTGAAGTCTCTTTCTATTACTTTTACTTTACTCTCTTAATTATCTCTTTCATCTCTTTCACTTTACTTCTTCTATTATCTTTTTCTCTTTATCTTCTGTATTATCTTCATTATCTCTTTCACTCTACTTTCTCTCTTATCTCTTTCACTTCTTTCATCTCTTTTACTCTACTCTTTTTATTATCTCTTTTACCCTACTCTTTTTATTATCTCTTTTACTCTACTTTCTTTATTATCTATATTACTTCTTTTACTTTACTCTTTCTATAAACTTCTTTTATTTCTTTTATTTCTTTCACTCTACTCTTTTTATTTTCTCTATTATTTCTTTTACTTTACTCTCTCTATTATTTCTTTTACTCTATTATCTTTTTTAATCTATTACTTCTTTCACTTTACTCTCTCTATTATCTCTTTCATCTCTTTTTCTCTTTTCATCTTCACTGTAAGAGGCCTACGCCGAATAGATCGGTATAATATTGATAGGTCTTATATAACAAAGACAAAAACATTAGAGAAGGAAAGAAAGAGAAAGTGTGAGAATTGACAATTGAAGTGAATATTTATATGATATGTGATGATGTATGTAATGAGGCTTTGAGGCGGAAGAATCTATACACGTTTGTGACAGCTGAGAATCAGTGATTGAGAATGACTGAGAATCAGAGTGTATGTGTTTATAACAGCTGAGAATCAGTGATTGAGAATGACTGAGAATCAGAGTGTATGTATTTGAGAATGAAGTGATTGAAATCTGTGAAGTATAATGAAATAGTCTATATAAGTGATCAGGTGCAGCTCATCACATTAGTCTCTCTCTTTTAGAAGCAGTTCTCATCAGTCAAGAGCTGCTGTTTCAGATAACACAGAAATTGAAGTTCAGGTCAGTTGATCATAGCTGACTCATTTCATGAGATATTGTCAGTCACAGTTATGTGATCTCTTATAAAGAATATCTTTAATCTCTCATTCAAGCTCATTATCTTCTTCTATGATCTCTGATAGCTGCTAGTTGAAAGTCAGTTGAGAAGAGAATGAGTCAGTGATAATACAGCAGAGCAAGCTTGTATAAAAGACATCATAGATCTCTGATGATGTGTCAAGATAATAGTTATAACTACTCAGAACTTCTATCACTTTATACCTGATATAGCAGTAATCTAGCATACAAGATGAATATGTGATTTATATATTCTTAAGATTTAATCATATCAGATCTTCTATCTTATATTATTCAGTGAGATCTTGATGAATATTAATTCAATCTTTTTAATTCTGTTTAATACTCATCATGAAGGCTTCTACTCAATCACAGATATCTCAGAGTTTCATTAATATATTATCAGTGATCTGAATTGAACTGCAGAGATTCAGTGTGAACTGTGTGATCTCTAGAAGATCTAACATCTTCATGTGATAACTGTGTGTAAGAAAGAACAGACTTATATCTGTTAAAATAGCATCTCAATCATTGATAGCAACTTCTGTGTGTAGAAGAAGATCATATCAGTCATCTTATAAGTAGTTACAGAACTTATGAAGATAATTCTTCATAATCTGAATTATTCATTCTAATGCATCATCAGTCTCAGAGTGATATATAGTTAACAGATGATATATAATCTTGAGAACTTGACAGATTCTTGTTCAGAGAGTGCTTACAAATTAATAACTCTGATCTGATACTATAGATCTTGACAACTCATGTATTTAATAGAATAAGCTCTGTAGAAAAGCTTTAATAACTTATTCAGTATTCATTTTATTACAAGATTTCAATATTACATCTTTACTTAATTGATTTATAATGATCAGAATGTTTCTACAATCTTTACTCTTAGAGAGATCAATAGTGAAGTCAATTATCACATCTCATCAGATTCTATCAGAGATATTGAGCAGTTTCAGCAGATCTTTTCTACAGTTCTTCTATAAGATAATAAAAGATTAATAGTTGCAGTTTCAGATGAAGTGTCTGATACTATTTAACATCTCAGACTAGTAAAACTCTCAGAAGACTATTTTATACAGTTATATATAATCTGAATAGTCAATTATATATAAATCATACATCTCTTGCATTATCTGAGTGTGTAAGAATTCAGAGTGAGAGACTCAGCATTGTTTACAGAATTATAGAGTGTTATTATCATCAATTGAACATTCTGAGATATCAGTTCTTATACATAGTTCTGAGAGAAATCAGGTTGCTTCTTGACATACTGCTTCAGTGAGTACTTAAACAAGTTCATCAGTTTGAGCTGTTGTATACCACAATTTATTCAGTGTAGATCTGAAGAATGTTCTGACTGATAAAGTATATATAGTATTATAAGTGATCTCATTGTGATCAACTAATATCTTCAGATTCAAGAGTTAATGTTCTCAATTCATTCAGTGTGTATCTGTTATATCAGACAGCATATCTTGTTCTTGTTGCAAGAGAGCATCTGCTCTCAAGTTCTGGCTGCTGAGGCGGTAGTGTATTGTAAAATAAAAGTGGCTCAGAAACTCTGATCATTGCATCTGTCATTCAGTGAGTTTACAGAACATTGTGAAGTATTTGAGATTCTTATGATCTGTAATTATCTCAAATTTAAAGATACTTTGAAGTTCAGAGTCTCATTCTTCTAGACAGTGTATGATCATGAGAAGTTTCTTGTCATAGATCTCATAATTGCATTTGATGAGACTCAGTTTCTTAGACATGAAGATACATGATTATAGAACATCTTCATTATTATATTACAATATCACTTCTTCTATTACATAGTCAGAGAAATCAGCTTTAATAACTGTCTCACAATCAGAATTGAATGTTATCAGCAGAGAGATATTAATAAATATCTTCTTTATCTGTATAAATGCAGCTTCAGTGTTCACTGATTATTAAAATACTGAGTCTTTCTTAGTAAGTTCTGTAAGTGATCTCAAGATATCTGAGAAGTTTTATATAAATTACTGATAGAAGTTAGTGAATTTAATAAAGCTTTATACATCTTTCACAGTATATGAAGCTTCTCATTTGAGAATAGCAGAGATCTTCTCAGAATTTATTTAAATTCTCTTACCAGCTTCTATGATGAAATCTAAGTATTTAGTACTCTTAACTTCAAAATCATACTTATTAATATCAATTGATAGTTCTGTCTCTTATAGTTATTATAACACTCTTCATACATACTCTTAATACTCTTTTCTGAATTCATCAGTGAAGAGACAAATGTCATCTAGATAAGCAGATATAAACTTATTAAGAAAATCTCAGAGTACTCAGTTAATATACTTCTGAAATGTACTGAGAGCATTAGACAGTTCAAAGAGTGTGACTATTAATTCAAAGAGATTATAACATGTTTAAAATACTGTATATCATTCATCTTCTTCAGCAATATGAATCTTATGAAACACAGTGATGACATCTAGCTTTATAAATCATTGAGCTTGCTTAATCTGTGCTAGGATTTCATTGATAAGAGATAAGAAATAATGATCTTTCTTTGTCAATCTGTTCAGATCTTAGTAGTTCACATAGAATTGAAGTTCTTTATCTGACTTCTTTGCAAAGAGAATAGAAGCTGGAGTGAAAGAGTTACTAATATGTATGAATCTCTTATTTAACAGATTATTGAGTCTCTTCTGAAGAAGAAGAAGTTCATCTTGAGATATATTATAAAGAGAGTCTCATGATAACTCAGAGTTCTTATCATTCTTCTTTTCTAACTTGATACTGTGATTCACTCCTGAGCCTTGTAAAGAAGGTATATTCATAATATTATCTTATTGAAAGATATCTAGATATTCATGATATTATTAAGAGAGTTTTGTGTGAGAATCTGTTATTATAGTACAGAATAACTTTTCTAGAGCTTTCTTGATATTGATCAGACTGATGAAATAGATTGATACATAGTTCTACTGTTAGTAACTTTGTCAGTGACTCTGTCAGCAGTTTTGATAACTTCTTTTTCAGAGCATTTCATAAGTGTTGACAGAGATCTGTGTAAGATTCATAGTCTTGTGAATATCATCTTCATAAATTCTATCATTATTAGGGAATATTAAACTCCTGTTTTAAGTGTTCAATAAGATATCTTATTCAAATAGTCAGGCAAGTTCTAATATCAGATTATAATCAAGATTATCAACTTCATATGCATAGATGTCTTCACACTGATATTCTCTGACATCTATGTTTAGTTTCATCATGTAATGAGTGCAAACATCTTTTGAATCATTGAATTCTGCAAGAAGTCAGAGTTGTAATAAGAGAATATACTGAAGGTTATAATATCTTATGACTGAAGATTTAATCATTGTATAATGACATAGACTGCTGTCTATCATGGCTTTTACATTATACATATTATTGATCACAGTAGATATAAGAATCATGTTCATTGTTATTTTCTTTTTAAATTATTGTCATCTGATCTCTTTAAGCTCCTGTTTACAAATTTGAACAGAAGTTAATCTTTTCTCTGTTTCATCAGAGCATTTTCATAGTTATCTTCTGAATCTTTCTCTAATATAACATAGTTGTTGTGAACAGATGCTGATTCATTCTTTGAACAAGAAGACACTGATCTTTCTCTCAAGTGTGAAGACACATAGATTAATCAGCAGTTGAAAGTGATGTGTTCTAATCAGTTACAGTTGATATATACTTCATGTTAACATTAATCAGCAACTTCTTTGAAAGTGATGTCAGAAACTCAGAAGTATGTTTGAACAGCAGAAACTCTTGCTTATGTATAGACATTTGAGTTTATTCAGTTCATAGCATCTGCATCATTGCTGTTACTTCTCTTCAGCACAGATATATGAGTGACTGAGATGTAACATCTTCTGTCACTGTTCTGTATACTCTTGAGCTTGATGAGACAGTCATTCAATGTCTGAAGCTGTGTGCAGAAGCCTTTATAAGTCTGATCTTTATATATACTTATAAGAGTCTGTAAGAGTTTGAAAGTCAATGTCTTCTTAAGCATGCTAATCTTTATTCAATTCTTTCAAGATTGATCATCTGCTTCTAGAATCTTGATATTGAAGTCAGAAATAAATGTTATAAGAGAAGTATTTCTCTGTTAAGTACTCTGTAATTAATTTAACACTTTCTGTTACATAGCAGTATCTTGAAACAGAATGTCAAGATGTTTGATAATATTATCAGATATTTATAACACTGATTCACATGCTTTCATTTATAAATGAAACTTCTGTTTCATACAATTCTTCAATCATTCATTGATATATCAATCTTGATTAATTAATGAACTGATGACATCTTCATTTACACTTAGTTTCATAAGCATTTTTATTCTTCATGATAAGTAGAGAGTGAGATCAGAAGTATTGAAATATATGAGAGTATTTAAGTGTTCTTTCAGCACTTTTATATTCAATTCTGTAGATATTGAAATCACATGAGTTAATTGTTGAATCTCTTTATATTGAAGTTACTGAGTTGTATGCATATCTGCTATCTATTACTGTTGTAATTTCAATATTACTCAGAGTCACTGTAGTATCACTTCTATACTTGCATTTGAGAGTTCTCTCATATTATTATTAGACATGATTATATCATTTTATCAGATATGTAATATCTGTGAAATCTGAAGAAGTGTAATTATATGAATATCTTGTACATCTGAGTGTCAGAACTAGACTGGCTGCTGAAATCATGAATTTCATGTTTGATCTCATTTGGTCTGATCCCATACATTTCTTGACATGAATCCCGCTGGGACTGGCTATCAAAAAAACATGTAAAGTGACTATATATCAGATCTTAAAATAAAACCATGACTTGAAAAAAATGAGAAAGTGGTCTCATTTGATCTCATTTAATCCCATTCTTGGCATAAAGTTACTATTTTTAGACATTTTAAGGTTTTTTTTAGACTATTTTTAATTTTTTAAAAAGTAACACTTTTTGGTAATACTTAAATGAGATTTAAAGTCATTTAAAGCAATAAAAATAATTTAAATTAAGAAGTGAAAATCATGATCTCATTTGAAAAATGTGATAAGAGTAGACAGTAAGTCTCACTAAGACAGTCTGAGACTACTATCTAATGTTAAAACTGTGTAATAAGATCAGTTGAATTGATAATGAGACTATCAAAAAATCTGGTCCTGGTCTCAGATACAGTCACATAATCAGTCTAGTCAGAACTCTCATGTCTTTCACTGATATTCTCTTTGTAAGATTTTATTACAGAGTCAGAGTGACTCACAAGCAAGCTTCTATCTGAGAACTCAGTATTCACTTAACTGTTTAACTGTTTCTCTATTTCTTACATATTGTTATATATTTAAATATCTCAGTGAGTAATCATTTCTAATAAGAAGATGATGAACATTTTTCTAGTGTAAGAGGCCTATACTGAATAGATTGATATAATATTGATAGATCTTATATAACAAAGAGAAAAACATTAGACAAGGAAACAAAGAGAAAGTATGAGAATTGGCAATTGAAGTAAATATTTATATGATATGTGATGGTGTATGTGATGAGGCTTCAGAGTGGAAGAATCTATACATGTTCATAGCAGCTGAGAATCGGTGATTGAGAATGACTGAGAATTGAAGTGTATGCATTCGTGGCAGCCGAGGATCAGCAATCAAGAATGGCTGAGAATTGAAGTGTATGTGTTCAAGCATGGAGTGATTGAAATCTGTGAAGTGTAACAGAATAGTCTATATAATTGATCAGGCGCAGCCTGCCACATTTACTCTCTTTATTATCATTATTATCTTTACTGCTCTGTAGTTTCTTTTATCTTCTTTATTATTATTACTATAGCTATTACTTCTACTACTTTGCAGCTCTCTCTATTATATTCACTTTCACTCTCTATCTCTATCTCTTTATCTCTCTTTTATCATCTCAATTACTTCTATGACTCTAATCACTCTCTTTCACTTTGTATTATTTTCATCATCATTATCAGATTAATCAGTGTGGCAGGCTGCGCCCGATCAATCATATAGACTATTTCATTACACTTCATAGATTCTTCCATTTCTGATCCCTGATCTGCTGTAAGAAATCCCGCTCCTCGCGGATTCTTTACCCCTATTCCTATCTCTCGTGTAACCAATAGGGCTAGCGGCCCTTGGCTACACACAACTATATAGACTGGAATTCATGAATACTATTTGTAACTCAGCTTGAATGCTATAATATATTTAATCCCTACATTTATCTTCCTACTGTGAACACTTCTAGTAGTTAACAGTACATATCATATCAAGCTACAAACACCTGAATAATTGCCTGTAAGCACTTATTCTTACATTTCAAGCTCAGTCAGTCAGCAATCACCTGTTATGACTGAAAGAACTAGAAACTCATGTGCTTCAATCCCTGTGAACTCTACTGCAGGCACTCAGGAGCAGTCACCTGAATCATGAATAATCTCTGTGAAAGAAGTCTCAGAGAACTTATCAATCACTTACAGAACATCATTCTCTGCATCTGTGACAGAAGAACTCTCTGAACCCATGAATAAACCAATCTCAGTGAAGAACATTCTTGAGCATCTTCTGTGAGATCAAGCTATTTTTCTATAAGGAATACTTGCTGTCTGCAAACACTCTTAAACTGAGTTCTGAGACATGATCTTCAGAGACACCTGCAAACTGAAAAGAAACTTTCTCAAGCTGCAATCACTTAAGGCCATCTATTGAATCACAATCTATAAAAGCTTTTGCAAGTTTGCATTTGAAATTGACTTGCAAGCCCAGCTATGTGACATGAAAGATGAAGAAGCTGTCATCTATGTAATGACAGGCCTCTATTACACTGAAGTCAAGAACTGGCTGAATTATCTAGAGAATGATCATGAGAGATTCTGATGATCTGTTCTCAAGACCTATCTAGAGAATAAGTTGAGAGACTCTGTGAGCTGAACAGAGAACACCTGAGCTGCAATCATTAATATTAGAAAAAGAGGTAAGAAATCTGATGAAGACTACTCACAGCACTTCATGAAATTATGATATGAATTAAGATCTGTGAAAACAGGGCCCTGAAACAAGACCTGAATGATGATGTTTATGAAGAGACTGAATAAAGATATACAGAACAAGCTCATTGAGCAAGACTCTAAGTTCTTAACTCTGAAGAAACTGATAACTCTCATTCATCACTTACAGATCACTGTGAGAGTCACAGACCTGTGAAGAGTGAATTATTGATCAGCCTCATAAGAATCAGAACAACAGAGAACAGGTTTGTCAGGAAAAGATGATAAGATATAGAGAGATTTATGTCTGACTGCTGAGCAGAGAGAAAGAGCTTCACAAGCTTCTGTAAACAGAGTGTATAACAGAAAGATCAAGGAAAAGAAACTCTGCTTCATCTGTTCTAAATCAGGACATCTCTGTGCAAACTGTTCAGACAAACTAAAATAGAAATTTGAGAAGTTGCAGACAGAGTCAGCAACAGCCTTCTTAAGAGTCTTGAAGCTGACACCTGAATCTGTTGCTTTCTCAATGAAAATACTTACTCACAGAGAGAGACTGCACTGCAGTACTGCTGCTCTGCAAGTATGAGAAGCATTGATGAACTCAGAATCCCAGATCACTGTGATGTTCTTAAAGCTCATGAAGTGAATGAGCTGAAAGGTGAAGACTGAGAATCTACTCTTGTAATAAGCAGGGTGTGAGAACTCAGACCTGAGAACTGAGAAACTTGTGAGAGTCATCTTTGAATTGCAAGATCTCTCTGAAATCTGAAGAAGATTTGCAGAAACTGTGATTGTTACAGATATCACAGATAACATGTATTTGAGACTTGCATGACTTCAAAGACATAATTCACACATAGCTGTCTGCAAGTCAGGTTTATACTTTCAATCAGTGTTGACAGACTCACTCATAAAGATAGAAGCAGTTGATGCTGCAGAGTTAATTAGAGAAGACAAGCTCATCTATATAATGACTTTGCAAGTGTCTGAGAACCTCACAGTCATGAAAACTGAGCTTCAGATATCAGAGGAATATCAAGATCTCACAGAGATGTTTAGCCCAGCTAAGGCAGCTGAGCTTTCTTCTCATCATGAGAAGAATCTGATAATAGATTTGATAGAAGAACAGAAACTCTTCTGAGAATCAATCTATAAGCTCTCTCATCATGAGACAGAGGCCTTGTGAACCTATGTGAAGAAGAATCTGAAGAATGACTTCATCTGATCTTCACAGGCCTCCGCAGGAGTCTCTGTGATGTTCATAAAGAAGAAGAATGAAGATCTCAGATTGTGTGTAGACTATTACAACCTGAACTCTAAGATAATAAAGAGCTGCTATTCCCTGTCTCTGATTGAGAATGTGATTAACTGTCTCACAGAAGCTGTTATATTCATATAACTGAATGTGATCAATGTATATACACAGCTGTGAATACAGTCTGAGAATGAATGAAAGACTGTCTTTAGAACTGCACTGAGATTATTTGAATATCTAGTGATGTCTTTTGATCTGACTAATACTTCTGTAACATTTCAGTCTTTCATTAATAAAACACTTCACACATATCTGAATGTCTTCATGATAATATATCTGAATGATGTGATGATGTACTTCATGAAGAAGAAAGAACATACTAAGCATGTGTGAAGTGTATTGAAGGTCTTAGATGAGATAGAACTGTATATTAAGCTTACAAAGTGCAACTTCAGTACTCACTGAATTAATTTCCTAGAATATATAATCACTGCAGATGATATTCAGATGAAATCTTCATGAGTTGAGATTATTCTATCATGATCAGAGTTAACTAGTATTCATGAGATTCAGATCTTTCTGAGCTTTGTGAATTTCTATAGGTGATTTATCTTTACATTCATAAGAATCTTCTTGACTCTTACAGACATGCTGAAGAGTGAAAATAAGAAGAAGTCATTCGGTGAACAGAGAATGAAAAGATTATGAAATGAGAGAACTGTGAGTACTTTCTTATCTCAGCAGCTGGCAGAGCCTTTCAAGATGAAACAGATATCACAGATACAGTGATACTGTTCACTTTGATCTCTTGCTCTAATCAGATTAAAGACAGATGTCTTCTTCTTTGTGATTTCAGAAATAGTCTTATAACTACAGTCAAATGAGAACTGAGTTTCAGTGATCTTTTTCTCATGAAAGATACAATCTGTGAAGATTAACTATGACATTCATGATCAGAAGCTTCTCATGATGATGAAATTCTTTCATCACTGATATCACTACTTTAAGAACCTTATAACAGTGATTACTGTTAGAACTGATTATAACAGCTTACAACAGTTTACTTCAATCAAGAAACTCTCACAGTGACAGATTCACTGAGCTCAGAGACTGAGTGAGTTCTGATTCAAGATAGAATATATCAAGGAAACTAAGAACTCAGTGAATGAACTCTCTTACAGGCCAGACTATGTTAAGAAGACCAGGATGACAGATATAGAGAGACTAGAGAAGACAGAAAAGCTTCACAGAATGCTCAGACTGAGTGTTATAAAGAGATTGACTGAAGAGTCTCTCAATCCCCTGTGAGAGAAGAGGGAGAAGAAAGAGAAGAAGTCTGTATAACTACTCTCTATGACACTGAGAGTCAATACTTAGAGAATCTCTGTGAGAATCCTTGAAGAGAGTATCTATAATCTGAAGAATTTGTGAGCTTTGAGAAGTGCTGCAGAAGACCTGATGTAAGAAGAAACAGAGTATAAGTCTTTACAAGATCTTCTATTCAGATTATCTGAACTGCAACTGAAGAATGAATATACTCAGTATATTCAGAAACTGCTTACAGCAGGGATTAACTCTGCAGAAACAAAGAGTTAAAGAGACTTAAATGATCTCTTGTAAAGAGAGAGCTGGATTTATATGCCTGTGAATAAGTTTCTATATATAGAACTTATTAAAAGATATCATGACTCTTCTCTAATAGGTCATTTTACAGACACTAGAACTCATGAGTTGTTTATAAGAAAATACTTCTGACTGAAGATGTGAGAACTTGTGAAGAAGATAGTGAATTCTTGTACTGTTTGTCAGAGTTTACAGATAGTGTGATTCAGATTATATAAAAAACTCACTCCTCTACTCATTCTGCAGAAATCTTGGAAACAGTTAGAAATGAATGCTCTTATGAGCCTCTCTGAAAGCAAGAACATATATGATGTCTGCTTTGACAGTGTGCTGGTGATAGTGAATTACTTCATTAAGATGACACACTTTATACTCATCTGTAAGAACTTGAAGTCAAAGGATTTAACTCACATCTTTGTCTGCAATGTGATCTGATTGCATGAGTTATCTGTGAACATTGTCTCAGACAGAGAATTAATCTTCATAGAAGAGTTCTGATCTGATCTGATAACTATACTGAAGATCTTATAAGATCTAAGCACAGCTTTTCATCAACAGACAGATGATCAGACAGAATGCCTGATGAGTATATTGAAACAGTATCTGTAGTACTTTGTCAATTATAATCAGAATGACTGAATGCATTGATTATTACTTATGAAGTTTATGTATAACAACTCAAAGCATGTCAGCACAGATAAAACCCTCTTTGAGATACTCACTGAGACTTATCTGTGAATAATCTTGATAGATCTGTGAGAGTACACTATAGAGTGTGATGATGTCTGTGAACAGACTGAGAGAATTCAGAAGATCTGGGAGAAAGCTCATAAATTCTTGAGAAAGGCTCAAGAGTATCAGAAGAGATACTATGACTTCAAGTATATTATAAAGAGTTTCAAGAAAGATGATAGAGTCTGACTGAGTCTAGAAAACATTATCATATGAAGATCTAGTAAGAAGCTGAATCTCTTGTGAACAGAGTCTTATAAGATTATGAAGAAAGTTAGCTCACAGTTCTACAGATTGAAACTATCACCTGAGTTGCAGATGTATAATGTTTTTCATATCTCTTTACTCTGTAAATATAAGAAATTCTTAGAAGAGAACTCTGTGACTCATCACTCTGTCTGTAAAGCACTAGAGAGTGAAAGAGAATATCAGATTAAAGAAATTATTAACTCAGAGAAGTGAGATTGTGAGCTCTGATTCAAGATTCAGTGACAAGAGTATTCTAATAAGATGAATGAGTTTACTTGAGAATCATCTGAGCAGATAAGATATCTGCAGAAGCTGAGACATGACTTTTATACTGTGAATTCTGATAAGTCAGAATGACACAGTCTTCACTAAGAACCTGATTATGATAAAGATATTAACACTGTCATTTATGAATCCTAGTCTATAAGATGATGAGTTTCTACTGAGATGAACAGTCTGCAGTGTATATAAGAGAAGAAGAAAACATGTTCTTATTAAAGTTAAAAAATAAGAAAATAAACAGGGCTGTGAATGTAATTTAGAGATCAATAAAGAAAAAATAAAGAAAATTCACACTCACATCATCAATATCTATGATACTCAATTCTCTTACAACTATTAATTTCTCTCTTCAAAGAAGCAGAGAGTATCATATCTGTGATACAGACAATTATTGCATTTGATATAAAGACTGTCAGAAATGCACAGACTTCAGAGAAGCTGAACATCAGAGTATATACAGTTGTGACAGAATCTTGAAGACTGGTCATCTGTGTATGTGATCAGATACTTCTCATAAAGCTGTGTTCACTCTTTCAGTTATGCTGAAGTATTCAGCCTGAAAACAATGAAGATGCAGAGAGAGGACTCATCTGTTCAGGTTAACTCTTATCACAAATTCATGATATTCACATTGCCTTGATTACTCAGATTTTACAGGTACTCAGAGATTCATCTCTCATTGACAATGAAATTGCAGAAATGCGCTGCAGCGTGAGAATCATTGATAGAAAACCTAGACATATTTACATATACCTGGTCAGAGATTGTGCAGACAGAGGAGAAGTGATCATAGGCCTGTGAGACTGCAGAAGACACTGACAACACTGAGAGCTTTGCAAGAACTATTAGCTAGAATCTGTAAGGAATTACTTGTGAGAAGACTTACAGCAAAGAGAGAGACTGCACTGCTTAAAGCCAGGAACTGGCCTGGGAAAGGGATGAGATGAGCCGCTGGCCTGAAGATCAGATGTGATGATGAGACTGAGAGAAGTGAAGACATGATTATAAGCAGCAGCATCCCTGCTTCATCAGCTGATAAAAAGTGACTAGAGAAGTCACAGAGACACTCACAAGAAGCTCAGCAGCAGTCAGACATTGTTTATAAAGATATTAAAATTGAAAAAATTTTTATTCTTGAGAAGTTCTTGAATCAATATATAAACATTGTCAGAAACACTCTCTCTCTGTCATCTGAGTGAAAACACTTTATGAATGAATGAAGATACTCACAGTTTGTAAAGATAAGAGCTATTATAGAAAAAGAAAAAAGAAGATGAGATTTCACAGACAGATCTGAGATATTTATACTACTCTAGAGAGATTTACTTACACTGTGAGTGATTCTACAGAATAGTCAGATCACTCTAGTAAATAAGAGTGATTATGAATTACAGGCCTGAATCTTTCTATATAACTATAAAGAGTAATTGCAGACTATAGATATCTTGATTCTACAATTCTACAGAGTTAATAAAAGAATGAAAAATTTCTCACAATTCTACAGTGTCAAAGAGCAATGATTTATGAGAATGAATGAAAGATTAACTCACAAATGTTTCTCTTTGATGAAGATAATCTCACAGAGAGTGATTCACCTGTGAGATGAATCTGTGTGATAATTACACAAGAACCTTGTGAAAATAATTAAGAGTCAACTGAAACTCTTCTATATGAAAGATGCAAGATAAATCTATGTGATAGTCAGAGAAGAATCTGTAAATTATAAAGAATCTTATGAAATAAGAAACTGAGTGACAGACTCTTTTCTCTTCATAGTAACAAGAGATTTTTCCTCACTGAGGTTTTTTATAGATATGAAGAGTTTTTAGTGAGTATCACTGCAGTGCTGAGCTGACTATAAAGTCACTCAGTGAAAGGCTTCACAGATGAAGTCTTAGAGAGGAAGAGGTATGTAAGAAATCTCACTTCTCACAGATTCTTTATCCCTATTTCTATCTCTCATGTAATCAATAGGGCTAGCGGCCCTTGGCTACACACAACTATATAGACTGGAATTCGCGAATACTATTCACAACTCAGCTTGAATGCTATGATACATTTGACCCCTACATTTATCTTTCTACCATGAACACTTCTAGTAGTTAACAGTACATATCACGCCAAGCTGCAAACACCCGAATAATCGCCTGCGAGCACTTATTCTTACATCTGCGGCCGCTACAAACATGCGTAGCATTCACTCTGATTCTCGGCCATTCCCGATCGCCGATCCTCGGCCGCTACAAACACACGCATATTCTTCTGCCCTGAAGCTCCACTGTGTACACCACCACATACATGTATAAATATCCACCTTGATCACTGATTCTCACACTTTCTCTTTCTTTTCTTCTTTAACATTTTTATCTTTGTTATATAAGGTCTATATATTATATCAATCTAATTGGTGTAGATCTCTTACACTATAAAAACATTCATTATCTTCTCATTAGAAATGATTATTCATTGAGAGATATTTGAACACATAACAATGTATAAGAAATAGAGAAATAGTCAAACAGTTAAGTGAACACTGAGTCTTCAGATAGAAACTTGCTCATCAGTCATTCTAGTTCTGTAACAAGATCTTATAAAGAGAATAAGATCTTATAAGAGAATGTCAGTGAAAGATCTAAGAGTTCTGATACTCAGATATATAAGAATATGATTACACTTCTTCAGATTTCACAGATATCACACATCTGATGATTGATATAATCATGTCTAATAATAATATGAAACTCTTAAATGTGAGTATAAATATAATGCTACAGTGACTCTTAGTAATATTGAAATTATAACAGTAATAGATAACAGATATACATATAACTCAATAACTTTAATATGAAGAAATTCAGTAATTAACTGATGCAATTTCAATATCTACAGAATTGAATATAAAAGTGCTGAAAGAACACTTAGATGCTTTTACATACTTTAATACTTCTGATCTCACTCTCTACTCATTATGAAGAATGAAAATACTTGTAAAACTGAGTATAGATGAAGATGCTATTAGTTCACTAATCAATCAAGATTGATATATCAATGAATGATTGAAAGATTATATAAAACAGAAATTTTATTCATGAATAAAAGCATGTGAATCAGTGTTATGAATATCTGATAATATCATGAAATATCTTAATATTCTGTTCTAAGACACTGTTATATAATAGAAAGTATTAGATTGATTACAGAGTATCTGACAGAGAAACACTTCTCTTATATTATGTATTCCTGACTTCAATATCAAGATTCTAGAAGCAGGTGATCAATCTTGAAAGAATTGAATAAAGATTAGCATGCTTAAGAAGATATTGACTTTCAAACTCTTACAGATTCTTGTAAGTATAGACAAAGACCAGACTTATGAAGACTTCTGCACACAGCTCTGAATATTGAATAACTGTCTTATCAAGCTCAAGAGTATACAGAACAGTGATAGAAGATGTTATATCTCAGTCACTTATACATCTGCACTGAAGAATAACAATGATGCAGATATCATGAACTGAATAAATTCAAATGTCTATACATAAGTAAGAGTTTCTGTTATTCAAACAGGCTTTTAAGTCTCTGAGATCACTTCTAAAGAAGTCACTGATTAACATCAATATGAAGTATATATTAACTGTAACTGATCAGAACATATTGCTTGCAACTACTAATCAATCTATATATTATCATACTTGAGAGAAAGATCAGTGTCTTCTTGTTTAAAGAATGAATCAGTATCTGTTCATATCAATCACATTACATTAGAGAAAGATTCAGAGAATAACTATAAGAGTACTCTGATGAAACAGAGAAAAGATTAACTTCTGTTCAAATTTATAAACAGAAGCTTGAAGAGATCAGATAATAACAATTTGAAGAGAAGATGACAATGAATGTAATTCTTGTATCTACTGTGATTGATAACATATATAATATGAAAGTCATGATAGACAGCAGTCTATGCTACTATACAATGATAAAATCTTCAGTTGTAAGATATCATAATCTTCAGTATATCTCTCTATTAAAATCTCAACTCCTTACAGAATTTGATGATTTAAAAGATATTTGTACCTGTTACATGATGAAGCTGATTATAAATGTGAGAAAATATCAGTGTGAAGATGTCTATGCATATAAAGTTGATAATCTTGCTTATAATCTTATATTAGAACTTGTCTGACTATCTGAACAAGATATCTTATTGAACACTTGAAACAGAAGCTTGATATTTTCTAATAATAATAGAGTTCACAAAGATGATATTCACAAGATCATAGACCTGACACAGATCTCTGTCAATGCATACAAAATACTTTAAAAAAGAAGTTATTATCAAAATCACTGACAGAGTTGCTAACAAGTTCACTGACAGTAGAACTATATATCAATCTATTCTATCAGTCTGACTGATATCAAAAAGACTCTAGAAAAGTTATCTCATATTACAATAACAGATTCTTGTATAAAACTCTCTCAATAATATCATGAATATCTAGATGTCTTCTGATAAGATAATATTACAAACATACTTCTCTTATAAGATTCTGAAGTGAATCACAGTATTAAGTTAGAGAAAAAGAATGATAAGAACTCTGAACTGTTATAAGACTCTCGTTATAACATGTTCTGAGATGAACTTCTTCTTCTTCAAAAGACACTCAATAATCTGTTGAATAAAGAATTTATATGTATTAGTAACTCTTTCACTGCAGTCTCTATTCTCTTTGTAAAGAAATCAGATAAAGAACTCTGATTCTGTGTGAACTACTGAGATCTGAACAGATTGATAAAGAAAGATTAATATTCTTTATCTCTTATCAATGAAACTCTAGCATGAATCAGATAAGCTCAATAAATTTATAAAACTAGATATCATCACTGCATTTCATAAGATTTGTATTACTGAAGAAGATAAATGACTTACAGTATTCTGCACATATTATAATCTCTTTGAATAAAGAGTTACATTCTTTGAACTGACTAATACTCTCAGTATATTTCAGAAGTATATCAAATGAGCACTCTGAGATTTTCTTAATGAGTTTGTATCTACTTATCTGAATGATATTCTCATCTTCACTAATCAATTCACAAAAGAATATCAAGAATATGTGTGAAAGATATTACAATGACTACAAGAAGCAGAACTACTGATAGATATTGACAAGTGTGATTTTAAAGTCAAGAGTATCAAGTATCTGAGTTTTATTATAGAAGCTGGCAAGAGAATTTGAATGAAATCTGAGAAAGTCTCTATCATTCTTGAATGAGAAGCTTCATATACTGTGAAAGATGTATAAAGCTTCACTGAATTTGCTAACTTCTATTGATAATTTATACAAAACTTCTCAGATATCATGAGATCACTTACAGACCTTACTAAGAAAGACTCAGTATTTCAATAATCAGTGAACACTGAAGCTGTATTTATACAGATGAAGAAGATATACATTAATATCTCTCTACTGATAATATTTGATTCTGATCATGAGATAGTTGTTGAAGCTGATTTCTCTGACTATGTGATAGAAGAAGTGATATTGTAATATAATAATGAAGATGTTCTATGACTATGTATCTTCATGTCTAAGAAACTGAGTCTCACTGAATGCAATTATGAGATCTATGATAAGAAACTTGTTACAATTATATACTGTTTAGAAGAATCAGACTCTGAACTCTGAAGTGTCTTCAAATTTAAGATAGTCATAGATTATAAGAATCTTAAATACTTTATAACTACCTGTAAAGTTACTAAATAACACATGTAATGATCTGAGTTTCTAAGCTGCTTTCATTTTATGATACACTATCATTCTGGCAGCCAGAACTCAATGACAGATGTTCTCTTACAATGAGAGTAAGATATGTCATCTGATGTAACAGATACTCACTGAATGAACTGAGAGCACTGACTCTTAAATCTGAAGATACTAGTTAATCAAGATGAAACAGCTCATAGCATTATACATGCTTCTCTGATTAGAACTGATATTAATATCTTCACTTTCTCTACACTGAATGAACTGTGATATATGACAGTTCAGGCTGATGAACTTCTTCAGACTCTCACTGAAGCAGTATATCAAGAAGCATTCTGATTTCCCTCAGAACTATGTATAAGAACTGATATCTCAGAATATTCAATTGATGATAATAACACTCTACAATTTCATGAACAATGCTGAGTTTCTCACTTCAAACCCTTACACACTTGAATAATACAAGAGATGCATGATTTATGTATAACTGATTATTCAGGTTATGAATAACTATATAGAATGATCTTCTGAGAATTCTACTGATGTGAGATATTAAACAGCATCAGATGCTTTGTCTGAAACTGTAATTACTATTCTTCTATTATCCTATAAAAGAACTGTAGAAAAGATCTACTGAAATCACTCAATATCTCTGATAGAATCTGATAAGATGTAGTAATTAACTTCACTGTTAATCTATCTAAAAGCAAGAGTTGTAGAAACATTCTGATCATCATTGACTGACTAAGTAAGAGTGTAATATTGAAATCTTGTAATAAGATAAACACTGAACAAGTCACTGAAGCCTTCTTATAAAGTTCATTCTATTAAATGCATGAATTACTGAGATTGATAGTATTAGATTAAGACTGTTAATTTGTGAGTACTCTCTGAACAAGAATCTGTCAAGATCTCAACATTATATACTGTCTATTAACTGTCTATCACTCTGAAACTGATGATATATCAGAATGAATAATTCAGACTGTAAAGAATTATCTTTATAAGTTCTGTAATTACTTATAAGATAATTGATATAATCTTCTTCTACATACAGAGATCACTATCAATAATCAAGATACTGTTTTAACAGATATAAGTCTGTTCTTTCTTATATATAAATATCACATGAAAGTGTTGAATCTTCTAGAGATTACACAGTTCACACTGAACCTCTACAGTTCAATTCAGATTGCTGATAATATAGTAACAAAGCTCTGAGATACTCATGACTGAGCAGAGGTCTTTATGACAACTGTGAAATAAGATCAAGAAGATTAAATCAATATTCAATAAGATTCTGCAGAGCAGTATAAGATAGAAAATCTTATATAATTGAATCTTAAGAATATACAAATCACATATTCATCTTGTACACTAGACTATCACTATATCAGGTATAAAGTAATAGAAGTTCTAGATAATTATAACTACTGTCTTGACATATCATCAGAGATTTATAATATATTTCATACAAGCTTGCTCTGCTATACTATCACTGATTCATTCTCTTCTCAGCTGACTTCTGACTGACAGCTGCCAGACATTATAGAAGAAGATAACAAGCTTGAGTGAGAGATTGAAGATATTCTTGATAAGAGATTCTGCAGCTGCAGCTGATAATATCTTGTGAAATGAGTTAGCTATGATTAATCAATCTGAACTCTGAGTTTCATATTATCTGAAACAGTGGTTCTTGACTGATGAGAACTGCTTCTGAAAAGAAGGGACTAATGTGGCAGACTGTGTCTGATTAATCATATAGACTATTTCATTACACTTCATAGATTCTTTCATTTCTGATTGCTGATCTGCGGCTGCTATGAACATGCGTAGTGTACACTCTGATTCTCAGCCATTCCTGATCACTGATCCTCGGCTGCTATGAACGCGTGCATATTCTTCAACCCCGAAGCTCCACCGCGTACACCACCACATACACATATAAATATTTACCTTGATCACTGATTCTTGCACTTTCTCTTTCTTTCCTTCTTTAACATTTTTATCTTTGTTATATAAGACCTATATATTATACTGATCTAATCGGCGTAGGCCTCTTACAATCAGAGATATACAGACTACAGAGTCGGCTCTTTAATCTTAATTAAATTTAAAGAAGTGTGTACAATATTACATAAGATTATATTGTAGAGTATTTGATAAAATGAATATAGAGAAGAGTTTATGAAATGTAAGTACTGTAAAGTATATATAAAAGAAGTAAAATAAAAAAAGAATGAAGATTTAAAGATTAATCTGAGCTATATAAGTCAGAGCATTTAAATATTTTTAATAGAATATATATAATATTATATTACAGTATTTTTTATATGAAAAAGTTAGTTTTTCTATAATAAATAGAGTATATTAATGAATCTATAGATTGTAATAAATGTAGAGAAGAGTATAAAAAATTTAAATATAGTAAAAAATATCTGTAAAGAAAAGAATGAATATTAATATCAGAGCTGCGCAGACTGCAGAGCTGACTGTTCAATCTGATTAAATAAATTTAATAAGATATATATAATATTATATGAGATTATATTACATAGTATTTTACTCAGAAAAGTTGATTTTTCTATAATATATAGAGAGATACATATAGTGAGAGATTATAAATTTTATATTAGTATTAAAACTTCTCAGAGTTTTTCTAAAAGTTATACAGTTAATTAAATATTTATCAATTTCCAACATTAAATATTTAGAAAATTTTAACTCAGAATATAAAAATCATTTATAAATTAAAGTATTTATAATATCTTATAATACTTGGAAATTATGTAAAAAATATAATAATAAAGGAAGAAAGTTTTGAAAATAGAGTTATTTAAAATGTAAATAAAAATGTAAGAATAAATACTTACAAATAATTATTCAGAAATTCACAGCTTGATATAATATATATTAATAATTATTAAAAGTATTTATGGTATAAAATTAAATATAAAAATTAATTATATAATAGTATTTAAGCTGAATTATAAATAATAATTATGAACTTCAGTCTATATAATTATATGTAATCAAGAACTGCTAACTTTAGTAATTATATAAAAGATACAAATAAAGCTAAAAAATTTATAAATATTAAATTTTTTTACATCTCTCTGTAAAAGGCCTACGCTGAATAGATTGATATTAATATATAGATCTTATATAACAAAGTGAAAAACATTAGAGAAGAAAAATAAAAAGAGAAAGTGTAAGAATCAGCAATCAGAGTGAATATTTATAAATATATAAAATAAAGTTTCAGAGTAAAAGAATAGAAACTCTGTGAGTTCTTCAGCTGAGAATCAGTAATCAAGAATTAGAGATTTCAGTAGAAATCTATCAAGTATAATCAGATCTTTTGACAGATATCTATACAGTGTAATAAAATAGTATTATAATTAAGTATAGCATACTACATAGACTGACCGTGTGACCGTGTCTGAGACCAGAACCAGAATATTTGATAGTCTCATTGTCAATTCAACTGATCTCATTACACAGTTTCATCATTAGATAGTAGTCTTATACTGTTTCAGTGAGACTTACTATCTAATCTTATCACATTTTCCAAATAGAACCATGATTTTCACTTCTCAATTTAAATTATTTTTATTGCTTTAGATGACTTTAAATCTCATTTGAGTGTTATCAAAAAGTGATACTTTTTAAAAATTTAAAAATAGTCTAAAAAAAACCTTAAAATGTCTAAGAATAGTAACTTTATGCTAAGAATAAGACTAAATGAACTCAAATGAGATTACTTTCTCATTTTTTTCAAGTCATGATTTCATTTTGAGATTTGATATATAGTCACTTTGCAGGTTATTTAAATGACTAGTCTCAGCAGAATTCACATCAAGAAATGTATGAGATCAGATCAAATGAAATCAAACATGAAATTCATGATTCTGACAGTTAGTTTAGTACTACATTAGTTCTCTCTTCTCAAAAGTGAGATTTGAGTAATAGAGTCATAAGTATATAGTTCTTATCAGTTAAGAGCTGCTGTTTTGAATAATACAGAGCTTAGAGTTCAGATTAAATAATTATAACTAACTTATTTCATAAGATATTATTAATCATAGCTGTGAGATCTTTTATTAAAGATATCTTTAATCTCTTATTCAAGTTTATTATCTTCTTCTATAATCTCTGACAGCTGTCTGTCAGAAGTCAGTTAACAAAAGAATGAGTCAGTGATAATACAGTAAAGTAAACTTATATAGAAATTATTATAAATTTTTGATAATATATTAAGATAGTAATTGTGACTGTTTAGAACTTCTATCACTTTGTATTTAATATAACAGTAATTCAGTATATAAGATAAGTGTATAATCTGTATATTCTTAAGATTTAATTACATTAGATCTTCTATCTTATATTATTTACTAATATCTCAGTGAATATTGATTTGATCTTTCTGATTTTATTTAGTACTTGCTATGAAGACTTCTGCTTATTAATATTATTATTATTATTATTCTTTCATTATAGTTCTATGCAAGTGAAGCTTATGATGAGTTCTTGTGTGATGTTAAATACAGGTCAAGTGTTAATTATACAGGAGAAAATACAGGTGTTGAGACCGCAGCAAGATAACAAGAATATAGAAAAATACAAAGAAGTGACAATTAGATACATGTGATAATAACTTTGCAGCCCAGGAACATAGAGTGATTTATTGAAGCAATTTGTACATCTCTGTATTTATTAGAAACTTGAGGTGCTTGAGTTTCAGATTTAATGTATCCCCTGCAGGTTTCAAACCCACACACCTTGGTTTCCCATGCCAAGATGCTATCAGATGGCCGCATTAATTATTCAGCAACTGGGGCAAGACTTCTGCTCAGTCACGGACATCTCAGAGCTTTATTACTATATTATTAGTGATCTGAATTGAACTGTGACAATTCAGTTTAAACTGTGTAATCTTTACAAGATCTAATTTCTTCATATAATATCTGCATATAAGAAAGAACAGTCTTAAATGTGTTAAAACAGTATCTCAGTCATTGATAATAATCTCTATATATAGAAGAAGATTATATTAATCATTTTATAAGTAAATACAGAACTTATAAAGATAATTCTTTACAGTCTGAATTTTTCATTCTAATATATTATCAGTTTCAGAGTGATAAGTAGTTGATTAATAATATATAATCTTAAGAACTTGACAGATTCTTGTTCAGAGAGTACTTATAAGTTAACAGTCTTAGTCAGATACTATAGATCTCAGCAAGGCATGCATCTAATATAATATACTTTATAAGAAAGCGTCAGCCCCCTGTTCAGCAGCCCTGGTGACTGAATGGTTAATGCGGCCACCCGGTAGTGCCTTGGCATGGGAAACCAAGGTGTGTGAGTTCGAAACCCGCAGGGAATACATTAAATTCAGAACTCAAGCATCTCAGGTTTCTAATAAATACAGAGATGTACAAATCACTTCAATAAATCACTCTATGTTTCTGAGATGAAAAGTTATTATTGCATGTATTTAATTGTCACTTCTTTATATTTTCTATATTCTTGTTATCTTGACATGATCTCAACACCTGTATTTCCTTCTGTATAATTAACACTTAATCTGTATTTAACATCATGCAAGAACTCATTATAAGCTCCGCTTGTATATAAGTATAATGAAAGAATAATAATAATAATAATAATAATAATAATAACTCTGTTCAGCATTTATTTTATAATAAGGTTTTAATATTACATCTTTACTTAATCAGTTAATAATAATCACAACATTCTTATAACTCTTACTCTCAGAGAGATTGACAGTGAAGTTAATTACTACATCTTATCAGATTCTATTAGAAATATTAAGTAATTTCAGTAGATCTTTTCTATAATCTTTTTATAAGATGATAGAGAAATAATAGTTACAGTTTCAGACAAAGTATCTGATGCTGTTTAATATCTCAGATCAGTAGAACTCTTGAGAAATTATTTAATATAATTACTTATAATATATGTAACTGAGTATATGTAAATCATACATCTTCTGTATTATTCTGATATGTAAGAGTTCTCAGTGAGAGACTCAGTAATATTTATAAAATTACAAAGTGTTATTATCATCAATTAAGTATTCTAAGATATCAGTTCTTATATATAGTTCTGAGAGAAATAAGAGTACTTCTTGATATACTGCTTCAGTGAGTGTTTGAAGAAGTTCATCAGTTTAGACTGTTATATGCTACAGTTCATTTAGTGTAGATTTGAGAGAAGTTAAGTTATCAGTATCAGTTCAAAGAGAAAGTATTCTAATTAAAGAGGTGTATATAATGTCACAACAAGTGTCATTATAATCAACTAGTATTTTCACATTTAATAGTCAGTGCTCTTAGTTTATTCAGTGAGTATCTGTTATATCAGAAGAGATATCTTACTCTTATTATAAGAGAGTATTTACTATCAAGTTCTGACTACTGAGATGATAGTGTATTATGAAATAAAAATAACTTAATAGCTTAAATTATTACATCTGTCATTCAGTAAGCCTCTAAGTGCTGATGAAATACTTAAGAGTCTCATAATCTGTGATTATCTCAAATTTGAAGATACTTTGAAGTTCCGAGTCTTATTCTTTTAGATAGTATACTATTTCAAGAAGTTCTTTATCACAGATCTCATAATTATATTTAGCAAAGCTGAGTTTCTTCGATATAAAAGATGTATAATTATAAGATATTTTTATTTTTATATTGTAATATAGCTTCTCTTATAACATAGTCAGAGAATTTAGCTTCAATAACCAGTTTTATAATCAGAGTTAAATATTATTAGTAGAGAGATATTAATGAACATTATCTTCATCAGTGTAAATACATCTTCAGTATGTATTAATTATTGAAATTCTAAGTTATTCTTAATAAGTTCTGTAAGTGATCTTGCAATATTTGAGAAGTTTCATATAAATTGCTGATAAAAGCTAGCAAATCTGATAAAGTGTAAGAGATCTACACTGAATAGATTAGTATGATATTTATAGATCTTATATTACAAAAGTTATAAATGTTAGAGAAGAAAAAGAAAGAGAAAGTATGAGAATAAGTAATCAGAGTAAAGATTTATACACATATATAATAATATACACAGTGAAGCTTCAAGACAGAAGAATAGAAATTCTGTGAGTTTTTCAGCTGAGAATTAATAACTGAGAATTGGAACTTTCAGTGAGAATCTATGAAGTGTAATAAAACAGTCTATATAATTGATCAAACGCAGTCGGTCACATTAACCTCTTTCTTTCTGAAGTGAGATTATGTGTAGTTTCTATCAGTCAAGAACCGTGGTCTCAGATAATACAGAACTCAGAGTTTAGATTAGATAATTATAATTAACTCATTTTATAAAATATTATTAACTACTGCTGTGAAGTCTCTTATTAAGAATATCTTCAATCTCTTATTTCAGTTTATTATCTCCTTCTATGATTCCTGGCAGCTGGCTGTCAGTTGAGAAGAAAATGAGTCAGTGACAGCTAGACTGGCCGCCGGGATTATAAATTGTACATTTGATCTCATTTGATCTGATCTCATTTGATCTGATCTCATACATTTCTTAGCGTGAATCCCGCTGAGACTGTAAGGGGCCTACGCCGAATTGATTGATATGATATTGATAGGTCTTATATAACAAAGAGAAAAATATTAGAGAAGACAAAGAAAGAGATGTGAGAATCAGCAATCAAAGTGAATATTTATACATGTATGTAATGATGTATACAGTGAAGCTTCAGAGTGGAAGAATCTATACATGTTCATAGCAGCCGAGAATCAGTGATCAAGAATGACTGAGAATCAGAGTGTATACATTCAAGAATAAAGTGAAAGAATCTGTGAAATGTAACAGAATAGTCTATATAATTGATCAGACACAGTCTGTTACATTAGTCTCTCTCTTTCAGAAGCAGTTCTCATCAGTCTGTGGTTCGGAAGAACGTACGACCGTCGGATAATACCGCGGCCGCTTCCGAACTACTAGCGTACGCGTACGAGTGTAAAGGGGCCATAGCGGCCGCTAATTAAATTAGTGTATGAGATTCAATATATAAGAAGCCGGCATACACCTGTAATCATATGCTGGCTGAAGCAACCTTTGAATCACATCTGATAGCATGTCTAAAAACTGGTGAGAAGCGCAGGCTCCTCCAGGACATGATAATTCTGTCTATGAAGTGATTCATAGTTATCATGTCAGTGTGATCCTAGAACATCTCAAAAGATAGTGTATGAAGAGCAGTGAGTGGAAGAGCATTCAATTGATGCTGCTGCTTCACTTGTTGAGGGAAAACTCCATGCCCAGGTGAATGCCATGTATGCGAATGAATGGGGTGTGAGAAAAGAGATGAAAGTGGTGAACCAGATTCAAAGAAGTTCACTCCCTACTCAAAAGAAGGATAAAAGAGAGGGATGGCCACTACCAGAGTCATACAATGATAACAGAAATCATATAATGATATAGTGATATAATGATAGACATTGTACAATCAACCAGAAATCAATCACTGAAATGAATATCTTCTCTAGCTAATATGAATAACACTCTTCTCTGCTACCTGAATCAGAAGATATGCAGAACCTCTCAGAGAGTTTACTTGAAGCAGTAAGAAAAGTGACTGAGACTGTTAAACTGGAATTGAAGCTCTGTACACATATGAGGATTCTAAATGAGATTGAGGTCTTGCATACACAGTGACAGGCTGAGACAGAAGTCAAACAACAATTGACATTCACTGCAGATCAAGCATTCACTATGAAGAGCTTCACTGACACAATCATCATCATCAATAAGAATAGAGAAAACCAGATCTTAGGCCTGCAGCAGGAGATCAAATGTTTACACAGACAGGCAACTACACTGAACCTGGAGATCTCATCATGATCATTCACAACCTCTTCAGAAGCATACACATCATCAGAGACTGCTGTGCAGGATGAGAATTCAAGCATGGAATATATCAAGTCAGGAGATCTGCTGAAGCTATCAAGCTTCAATGATGACTGAAAAAATGATGCTGCAATCAGCTGGCTAAGTCAGATGTGATCATATTATCAGATTGAACATGAACTCACAGGCAGACAGTTAACAGAATTTCAACAAGTCTTAAGATCTGCTGTGTTTCTACATGAAAAAGTGAAGTCATTATGAATGACTGATGAAAAGATGAACCTCACAGACCTGGAGCAATATTCATTCCCATGAATATGGAATGAGTTTTTCAAATGAATCTTGCATAACTTTGAGAAAGTGAACACATGAGACAAGTGTTACAAATACTTCACTGAGTGTAGATAAGTGAGTGATCTTACATCATACTTCACACACTTCAGTTTACACTATCTTGCATTGAATGAAGAGCTTTCAATATCTTTCTGTTTACAGATCTTCATTCATAATCTTATGCCTGAGTTGAGAGCAGAATGGAAATGCTTAACCTCATAATCAGACACAGTGAAAGAAGTATACAACATTCTCATTGTACAGAAACAAGTGAGTCAATTGTAACAGAAAATACTGTAATCAAGTATGTCTTAGCAGAGAACAGATAATCAGACTTCTATAACACAAGTCACACACTTAGACACAATGAATCTAGATCTGAATGTCATCACTAAAGTGCTGAATTCTCTGAAAAAGAGATCCTCTGAGTGAAAATCTTGATGTTATGAGTATCAAGCTTGTTTCAACTGCAGATGTCAAAATCATGATACAAAAGATTGCACTCAGCATGCACAGTCAAAAAACTAGCAGAATCAGTGAGCTCAGAGGCACTCACTGATATTCTATGAAAAGCCTTCAAAGTGAAAGAGATGTCTGTGTTAGATGACTCTCTGAATTCTGTGAATGCAAAGAAGAAGCAGGCTCCTGACTAAGGTGCAGGCGAGGATGAAGTGAATGCTCATCTCAATGCCTTGAGGCCTGAAATGTTAATGTATAAGAGACACTTGAATAAGAATTGAGAGATGGCTGCAAAAGTGTTAGCAGACACAGGAGCTTTGACACAATATATTGATGATTATATAATTCAAAGATTGAAAGAGGTCTGCTGAGTGAAGGATTCTCAACACATAAGATTACTTAATAACTGATATTTGATATCACCTGCAAAAGTAAGAGTTCTCTTGCACTTCAGAGAATGGTCTTGCTATATTTGGGCGTGAGAGCTGCAGAATGTGGAATACAATCTTATTCTTGAACTTGATTGATTTTAAAGGTTCAATCCGCAGATTCAATGATGTACATGCTATATGCAGTTGATCAATAGGAAGAAAATGGTTCATACAATTCTATCAACTGATATGAGAAGGACATTCCACATCTCTGATATAGAAGGATTAAATCTGCTTACACATCAACAAGCAAAGAGAATGATTTGCAAGACCTCATCTGAAAGCATTCTGTATGTCATATGAGACCTGGAAGTGGAGGAAACTAAGATAAAAGATATGTGGGAGGATAAGCATATGAAGAAGCTTCTGGAGAAGCATGGGAAGGTCTTCTGAACAGATCTTCCATCAGAATTGTCGCTGGAATGAGGATTCATACATGAGATTGACACAGGGGATGCAAAACCAGTCAACCAGAATGTGTACTCTCTGTCACAAACACACCTCAAAGAACAGAAGCATCAGATCACAGACCTTCTAGAATGTGGTCTCATACAACTCTCATCAAGCGCGTGAGGCTTTCCAGTTCTATTTGTGAAAAAGACAGGTGAAGAGTGACAGATGTGTATCAATTATCAAGCACTCAACAAGCTAATGATCAAGAATGAATATTCACTGTCACAGATTCAACAACAGTTGGATACAGTTGAAAACACCTGATATCTATTGAAGATCAATCTTCTCTCAGAATACTGGCAGATCTGCATAGATGAACTGTCAGTTCTGTGAACTGCATTTAATATACAATGAGAGAAGTTCGAATTCCTAGCAATATCATTCAGTCTGACAAATGCATCTGTCATCTTTCAAACAATAATGAATACAATTCTTTATAAACAGAATGAAACCTCATGCCTTATATATCTCAATGACATCCTAGTCTTTTCAAACTCATACAATGAACATCTGAAGCATCTTGATGAAGTGCTTACAACTCTGACAGAGCATAAGCTCTATATCAAATCAATCAAGTGTGTATTTGGAACAGAAGAGTTGAAGTTCATGAGACATATAGTAAGTGATGGCTGTATACACCTCATCCTGAAGAAATTGAATGTCATAGCAAATTAGCCATGGCTGAGAAATGTACACCATGTATGACAGTTTCTTGAGTTGGTCTCATACTACTGCAGGTTCATCAAGGATTTTGCATGAATATCTGCATCACTCTCAGATCTCTTAAGAGAAACAGATACAAATCTGCAAAAGAAGAAGTTTTATTCAATCATCTGAAATGCTGTGTGCAAAGAGGCTTTTCTCACACTGAGAGAATGTGTAATAACATTCTCAGTGCTTATTCAATCAGATCATGATAAACCTTTCTACATCAAGACAGATGCATTCAAATGAGCTATCAGAGGCACTCTTCTACAGATGAGCAAGGATGACAAGCTGCACCTGGTGATGTATGATGGTAGGAAACTATCAGGCGCTGAGCTCAATTACTCAGTGCATGAAAAGGAATTGCTAGTGATCAAGCACATGCTGGTGTTGTGAGATAGATATATCAACAATGAGCATACAACAACAGTGATCACAGATCACAAAAGCCTCATCTATCTACAATCAATGACAAAACCTTTCAAATGCTTAGCACATTGAATCTCAGAGTTCCAAGTGTATGATCTTCATATCAAATACTAAAAGAGATTGAACACAGTGGTGCTGGATGCAATCAGTCACAGACTCAATTTCATGAGTGAGAGTTCTGCAAACCAGGCACAAGAGATGTTCATGTTAAACACACTGAGAGAATGCAAGAAATCAGAATGAGTGAACATTATAATCTCTCACTTAGAGAATGGTAAGATGTCAGATAACAAGTGTCTCACAAGAGTAGTAGAAGAGATGCTTCTGAACTTCAAGCTGGGAAAATTGAGAAATGAAAATAATGTTGTGCTTTACTGCAATCTAGAATACACAGAAGCTCCCTATCTAGAATCTTCATTTAGATGTAACTTGATGACTTACATACACAAGGAATTTGATCACTTAGAAAGCCCTGAACTCATGAGTATACTCAAACCAAGAGTATACTGACTAAGCATGGCTGAGGACATTCAGATGTACACTCACAAGTGCCTGAATTGCCAGGTTATGAAAGAATCTAAGAAAGGATTAGAATGTGAGAAAGCACAACATCAGGTAGAGTGTACAATACAATCATTCAAATGATGAGAGATGGATCTCATAGACATATTGCTGCAAACATCAAATGAAAATCAATGAATAATCACTGCTATTGATTACACTACTGACTGGCCAGTTGCAAGAGCAGTTCCAGAGACAACAGAGAAGATGATGATGAAGTTTCTACATGATGAGATCTATGTCAACTATGAAATACCGCGCAAGATTCTAACTGATAACAGTGTGAATCTTGTAGAAGAAGCAGTGAGATATTTCATAGGCCAGTTACAGACAAGACATTGTAGAACAACATCATATCATCTACAGATAAACAGAAAGATGGAACACTTGAATGAAATCTTGAGTAACATGCTGATGAAATATCTAGTGAGTAAGCCTATGAGACTATGAGATGAATATCTCAGACAGGCACTATTGGCCATGCGGATTCAACAGCATGCAGTCTTCAAGTGTTCATCATTCTACCTGTTGTATGAATTGCATCCGCGCATTCTGGAGAATGTTTTAGAAAAGATGAGAGAGAGAGCAGTTGCAGATGCAGTAGAAACAGCAGTTGCAGATGCAACAGTCACAGATGCAGAATCAAGATTGAAAGAGATCAGCCATGCATGCACAAAAGCTAATGAGTTACTCCTGAACTGAGCAATTCAATTGAAAAGAATACAAGACTCACTTGTTAAGGAATTGAGTCTCAAGATGAGAATGTGAGTTCTTATACACAATGAGAGTCCTGAGAAGTTCCAACCTAGATAATTTAAGTCATATAAAATACTCAAATCACATTCTCTGAGAATGTACACATTGAAAGAATCAGGGGAACAGATCTTACACAACTTAATCAATGATTCATAACTTGTGAAAGCAAAGATGCAAGACCTGAGCAGATTATGATCATTCACAGCACTATTGTCAGCATTGAAAAAGAAGAGACTTACAATTGAAAAGTCTCATGAAGTAAGAGAAATCATAGATACTTATGAATCAGATGATCTCACTTATTCTGATCTTTTCACAATTATAAGGAAAGAATGGGAAGAAATGAAGAAATCAGGTGAATGTCATACTTTAATAAGTGATGAGACTGTAGCTGATCATACAATAACACATCACAGACAGTGAGTGCAACACAGCAAAGAGTGATCTCAAAGCAGCAGACTTGCACATGAGTCAGGTCACAGAAGAAAAAGAAATTCAGAGTTGAATTCAACTGTTTACACCAGTTCAATCATGAAGACTACAGAGGATGAACTATCTGAAACATTCACAGACATGTGAGATCAAGCCATCTTGACCTCTGAGAACACTCAGAGATCAGATGAGGTTAGTTTTGATGAGCTGTTCACTATAGTGATCTGAGCAGGTGAAGAGAGACAGTATAATGCATGAGACAGAATTATAAAAAGTTAGAAGCTGCTGAACCTAGTCACTGAATGCTGTATCATATAGAGATTGTATAAGAGTAGTGACTAGCAGATAGAGAAAAAGTGTAAGAAAAGAGATGATGAATTGATCATCAACTGTAAGAGTCAACTGTAAAAGACAAATATTATCATACACACTTCATTCATTTTCATACACTACACATTTAATCTATTTCCAACACCATGTCATCTGAAAAACATCAAAAACAAAGGAAATCTCAAAACTCAAGGTCTGTAAGAAATTCAAGAGTTACAAGCTGCTCTTGTAATAACATCATGCATGTCTCTGATTTCTCTATCACTCTGTGTACAACATTAATGTCATTGATTGCAAGATTGACTGGAATACTAATATAGAAATGTGCACATGTATGTATAGAGAAATTGAAGGAGAGCACAGGACCTGCAGGACCAGGAGTCAGGGCAGAGGAAGTGAAGGTGAAAGAAATAGAAGAAGAAGAAGACACAGGATCAGATGAATGACAGAAGTCACTCAGAGCTGAATGCTTATAACTCAGTGTGTGCACAACCTTCCCTGCAGAGAAGGAAGAGAAAGTGACAGAAGAAGCTTGAGAGTGAGAGAGAGTAGTCTCAGCAGTGTTATCATCTTCAATCAGAATGGTCTCTGACACTGAAGCAACTAAGAATTATTGTTAGCATATGAAAATCACAAAATCAGAGATGGGAACAGTTACTGAATAAACACTCACTGGTCTTAGAATTGTACATGCAATTACAACACACACAAGGCTTCTCAGAAAGAGAGAGAGAGACACAGAGAAATGCAGAAAGCAGAACACAGTATGCAAATGACTCATTCTCACAATGACATCTCAGACAAGACATACAAGCCTCACACCTGTGAGTGTAAAAGAGTATGACATCTGTGTTCTCATTTCTGAAAACACGGATATCTTTCACCTGCACTACAAAGTCAGATGACAGACATCAGAGAATAGGCTGATACAGATCAATCATTCTAAAGAAATTCATCAGAGCAGATATCTCTGCAATATTGAACTTTACAATTGTAAAAAGCTTCTTGATATCTGTGAATGTCACAACTTCATACACAGTAAAACTCATAACAATTTCTTCTAAGAACAGGAAAATCAGTGTCAGATTGAAAAGATGAAAAGAAAAAGACTCATGATCTCAACACTGTTGAGAAGAGGGGTGATTCTCTGATATGAATGAATAATTGTCTCATTATAAATATTTAAAACAAATGTAATAATCAGTGTCTGCAACTGAGCTTCAGATAGTTGTGTTGTACACAGTCTTCATACAATAAATTGTTCTGGGAGTTGGCAAGAAGAGCAGAAGTGTACACACTGAGAGACATGGTTCATTAAGCCTATGCAACATCTCCTTGAATCAGGGAGAGCTGGTAACAAAAGCAGAGGTGGCAAAACCAGGAGTGGCAGAAGTGGGGGTCGCAGGAACAGGGGTAGCGGGAGCGGGAGAACCAGACACAGGGGCAGGTGTAGGAGATTGAAGGGGAGCAGCAGAGAAAGGAACAGAGAGAAGAGAAGAGAATGCAGAAGACTCAGCCACACATGACACAGACAATTTCTTCATTATCACATCCTCTAAGTTCTCAATCAATGATTCAACATTGGGTTTACTATCATCAGTGGATGTGAATCTGTCAACACATGATAATTCTATACAAATAAAAACAAACATATCAGCATCTGCATTCATGCAAAATCATGCCAGAAAACACAATCAGGAACCCACTGAGAAGAGAAATGATTGAGGGTGTACAAGAAGGTGTGTCATCATTCATGATAATACATTGTTCTGACAATCATTAGAAGATAAACAAGCCCTGATCATGTTTCACAACATGTTACACTTACTGCTAACAAACTGCCTGGTATGGGCACTACAATGACGCTTGTTGTGAGAATGAGGGGCCATTGCCAGGAACATGTACAATGTGATAGATGAACAGATAGAAAGAGTTGAACAGGAGAAGGAGTAGGAATCTTGAATGATAGTGGTGTTTGATGATGATGGAATGAAGAAGATGATTGAAGAATGAGAAAAGTTAGTGAATGAGTGATGTAATATAGTGAAAGTTTCTTTGTGAGGGTGTATGCAGAACACTAGCCGAATCAGGGATAGGTCACACAATTGTGAAATGCTAGTGACAAGCTAATTCACATGAAGCTAGGGCGTACAACATGGTCACATGAGTGTGACTGAATCTGGTGAGGGAGAATGTGGTTCAGAAGAATGTACGACCATCGGATAATACCGCGGCCACTTCCGAACTACTAGTGTACACATACAAGTGTAAAGGGGCCATAGCGGCCGCTAATTAAATTAGCGTACGAGATTCAATATATAAGAAGCCGGCGTACGCCTGTAATCGTACGCTGGCTGAAGCAACCTTTGAATCACAAGTCAAGAACTGCTGTTTCAGATAACATAGAACTCAGAGTTCAGATCAGTTGATTATAACTAACTTGTTTCATAAAATATTATCAGCTGCAGTCACAGAATCTCTTATCAAGAATATTCTCAATCTCTCACTCAAGCTTATTATCTTCTTCTATGATATCTGACAGCTGTCAGTTAGAAGTCAGTTGAGAAGAGAACAGATCAGTAACAACACAGCAGAGTAAGCTTGTATAAAAGATATTATAAATCTCTGATAATATGTTAAGACAGTAGTTATAACTATCTAGAACTTCTATCAGTTTATACTTGATATAATAGTAATTCAGTATACAAGATGAACATATGATCTGTATATTCTTAAGATTTAATTATATCAAGTCTTCTATCTTATATTATTCAGCAGAGTCTCAGTGAACATTGATTTAATTCTCTTAATCTTGTTTTATAGTTACTATGAAGATCTCTACTCAGTTATGAGTATCTCAGAGATTTATTACTATATTATTAGTGATCTGAATTGAACTGCAGAGATCTGATATGAACAGTGTAATCTCTGAAAGATTCAACATCTTCATGTAATAACTGTGTGTAAGAAAGAACAGACTTATATCTGTTAAAATAATATCTCATTTATTAATAGTAATCTCTGTGTGTAGAAGTAGATCATGTCAATCATTTTATAAGTGATTACAGAACTTACAGAGATAATTCTTTACAGTCTGAATTATCTGTTCTGATATATTATCAGTCTCAGAGTGATAGATAGTTAATAGATAGTATATAATCTTAAGAACTTAACAGATTCTTATTTAGAGAGTACTTATAAATTAATAACTCTGATCTAATACTATAGATCTCAGTAATTCATATATCTGATAGAATAAGATCTGTAGAAAAGCTTCAGTAACTTGTTTAATATTCATCTTATTACAAGATTTCAATATTATATCTTTACTTAATTGATTCATGATGATCAGAATGTTTTTATAATTCTTACTCTTAGATAGATTAATATCAAAGTCAATTACTACATCTTATCAGATTTTATTAAAGATATTAAGTGATTTTAATAGATCTTTTCTACAGCTCTTTCATGAGATAACAGAATAATAGTAATTACAGTTTCAGACAAAGTATCTGATGCTATTTAATATCTCAGATCAGTAGAACTCTCAGAAGCTCATTCTATACAGTTATTCATAGTCTGAATAGTCAGTCATGTACAAATCATGCATCTATAACATTATTCAGATGTGTAAGAGTTCAGAGTGAAAGACTCAGTATTGTTTACAGAATCATAGAGTGGTATTGTTATCAATTGAATATTCTGAGATATCAGTTCTTATACATAGTTCTGAGAAAAATCAAGGTGCTTCTTAATATACTGCTTCAGTGAGAGTCTGAAGAAGTTCATTAGTCAGAGCTGCTGTATGCCACAGTTCATTCAGTGTAGAGAAAGTGAAGATATCAATGTCAGAGTCAGTTCAGAGAGAAAGTGTTCTAATCAGAGAAGTATGTATAGTGTTATAAGTTGTTCTATCTTGATTAATCAATATCTTCAGATCTAAGAGCCGGTGCTCTCAGTTCATTCAGTATATATCTGTTATATCAGACAGTATATCTTGTTCTCATTGTAAGAGAGCATCTGTCATTGAGTTCTAACTACTGAGGCAGTAGTGTATTGTAAAAGGAAAGTGACTTAGAAATTCAGATCATTGCATCTGTCATTCAGTGAGTTTACAGATGATTATGAAGTACTTGAGATTCTTATAATCTGTGATTATCTCAAATTCAGAGATACTTCAGAGTTCAGAGTCTCATTCTTCTAGACAGTGTATAATCATAAGAAGTTTCTTATCATAGATCTCATAGTTATATTCAGCAGGACTCAGTTTCTTAGATATGAAAATGCATGATTGTAAGATATCTTCATCATCATATTATAATATAGCTTCTTCTATGATATAATCAGAGAAATTAGCTTCAATAACTATTTTATAATCAGAATTAAATATTATAAGTAGAGAGATATTGATGAACATTTTCTTTATCTGTGTAAATACAGCTTTCATGTCTACTGATTATTGAAATACTAAGTTCTTCTTAGTAAGTTCTGAAAGTGATGTGATAATATCTGAGAAGTTTTATATAAATTGTTAATAGAAGTTAGTTAATCTGATGAAGCTTCATACATCTTTCACAGTGTGTGAAGCCTCTTATTCAAGAATAGCAGAGATCTTCTCAGAAGTCATTTGAATTCTCTTGTCAGCTTCTATGATAAAGTCTAGATATTTTATACTTTTAATCTTAAAATCATACTTGTCTATGTTTATCAGCAGTTCTACTTTCTGTAGTCATTGTAATATCTTTCACACATGTTCTTGATATTCTTTTCTGAATTTATCAGTGAAGATAAGAATGTTATCAAGATATACAGATATGAATTCATTAAGGAAATCTCAGAGTGCTCAGTTGATATACTTCTGAAATGTACTGAAGATGTTAGTCAGTTCAAAGAATGTGACTACTCATTCAAAGAGATTATATCATGTTCAGAATGCTGTAAGTTACTTATCTTCTTCAGTGATGCAGATCTTATAAAATGCAGTGATGATATCTAACTTTATAAATCATTGAGCTTGTTCAATACAAGCTAGAGTTTCATTGATAAGAGATAAAGAATAACAGTTCTTCTTCATTAATCTATTCCATTCTTGATAATCTACACAGAATCAGAGTTCTTCACCTGGTTTCTTTGCAAAGAGAATAGAGGCTGTGATGAAAGAGTTACTAATATATATAAATTCTTTATTCAACAGATCATTGAGTGTCTTTCAAAGAAGAAGAAGTTCATCTCAGAACATATTATAAAGAGAATCTTATGATAATTCAGAGTTCTTACTATTCTTCTTTTTTCACTTGATACTGTGATTCACTTCTGAACCTTGTAAGAGAGGTGGATTTGTAGCATTATTATCTTATCAGAAGACATCTAGATATTCATGATATTATTGAGAGAGTTTTGTATCAGAATCTATTATTGTAACACAGAATAACTTTTCTAGAGTCTTTTTAATATTAGTCAGACTGATAGAATACAATGATATATAATTCTGCTATCAGTAATTCTTTCAGTGACTTCTTTTTCTAAGTATTTTGTAGATGTTGACAGAAATCTGTGTCAGATTCATAGTCTTGTGAATGTCATTCTCATGAACTCTATTATTATTAGGGAATATCAAGCTCCTGTTTCAAGCATTTAATAAGATGTCTTATTCAGATAGCCAGGCAAGTTCTAATATAAAAGCATAATCAAGATTATCAACTTCATATACATAGATGTCTTCACACTGATACTCTCTGACATCTATGTTTAGTTTCATTATGTAATAGATGCAAATATCTTTTAAATCATCAAATTCTGCAAGGAGTTAAGGTTTTGATAAGAGAATATACTGAAGATTATAACATCTTATAACTGAAGATTTAATCATTGCATAGTAATATAGACTGCTGTCTATCATAGCTTTTATATTATACATGTTATTAATCACAGTAGATACAAGAATCACATTTATTATCATTTTCTCTTTAAATGATTGTCATTCAATCTCTTCAAGCTTCTGTTTGTGAATTTGAACAGAAGCTAATTCTTTTCCTGTTTCATCAGAGTATTCTCATAGTTATTCTCTGAATTTTCTTTCAATGCAATGTGATTGGCGTGGACAGACATTGATTCATTCTTCAAGTGAGAAGACACATAGACTGATCAGCAGTTGAAAGCAATATACTCTGATCAGTTACAGTTAATGCACACTTTATGTTGACATTGATCAGTGACTTGTTCAGAAGTGATTTCAGGGACTTGAAAGCCTGTTTGAATGACAGAAACTCTTGCTTGTATATAGACATTTGACTCTATTCAGTTCATGACATCTGCATCATTGCTGTTACTCCTCTTTAGCACAGGTGTATAAGTGACTGAGATGTAACATCTTCTGTCACTGTTCTGTATACTCTTGAGCTTGATAAGATGATCATTCAATGTTCAGAGCTGTGTGCAGAAGTCTTCATAAGTCTGGTCTTCATCTACATTTACAAGAGTCTGTAAGAGTTCAAAAGTTAATGTCTTCTTAAGCATGCTAATCTTTATTTAATTCTTTCAAGATTAATCATCTGCTTCTAGAATCTTGATATTGAAGTCAGGAATAAATGTTGTAAGAGAAGTATTTCTCTGTCAGACACTTTGTAATCAATCTAACATCTTCTGTTGTATGATAGTGTCTTGAAACAGAATATCAAGATGTTTCATAATGTTATCAGGCATTCACAATGCTGGTTTGTATGCTTTCATTCATGAATGAAACATGTTAAGAATGAGACTAAATAGAATTAAATGAGACCACTTTCTTATTTTTTTCAAGTCATGATTTCATTTGGAGATTTAATATATAGTCACTTTACAGGTTTTTTAAATGACTAGTCTCAGCGGGATTCACATCAAGAAATGTATGAGACCAGATCAAATAAAATAAAACATGAAATTCATGATCTCAGCGGGCAGTCTAGTGACAGCATAGTAGAGTAAGCGTATATAAAAGATATTATAAATCTCTGATGATATATTAAGATAGAAGTTATAACTATCTAGAACTTCTATTACATTATATTTAACATAGCAGTAATTCAGTATATGAGATAAGTATATAATCTGTATATTCTTAAGATTCAATCACATCAGATTCTCTCTCTTATATTATTTAATAAGATCTTGATAAATATTAATTCAGTTGTTCTAATATTGTTTAGTACTTGTCATAAAGATCTCTACTCAGTTACAAGTATCTTAAAGCTTTATTACTATATTATCAGTGATCTGAATTAAACTCCAGAGATTCAGTGTGAAATATATGATCTCTAGAAGATTTAACATCTTTATGTGATAACTGTATATAAGAAACAATGAGCTTATCTCTGTTAAAACAGGAAATCAGTTATTAATAATGACTTCAGTGTGTAGAAGAAGATCATATGAGTCATGTTATAAATAGTTACAGAACTTATAAAGATAATTCTTCAGTATCTGAATTGTTCATTCTGATGTATTATCAGTTTCAGAGTCAGAGTGATAACTAGTGAATAAGTGATATATAATCTTAAGAACTTATCAGATTCTTATTCAGACATCGCTTACAAATTAACAGTTTTAATCAGATATAATAGATCTCAGTAACTCACATATCTGATAGAATAAACTTTATAAGAACTCTTCAGTGACTTATTCAGTATTTATCTTATTACAAGATTTAAATATTACATCTTTGCTTAATTAATCAATTATGATCACAATGTTTGTATAACTCTTAATCTTGAAGAGATTAACAGTGAAGTTAATTTCTACATCTTATCAGATTCTATTAGAGATATTAAGTGATTTCAGAAGATCTTTTCTGCAATTTTTTCATAAGATAATAGAGAAATAATACTTAAAGTTTTAGACAAAGTATCTGATACTTCTTAATATCTCAGATCAGTGGAATTTTTAAGAGATTATTCAATATAATTACTCATAATCTGAGTGACTGATTATATATGAATTATGAATCTCCTGCATTATTCTAGTATATAAGATGTCAGAGTGAGTAGACTGACCGTGTGACCGTGTCTGAAACCAGAACCAGAATTTTTGATAGTCTCATTGTGAATTTGACAGATCTCATTACACAGTTCTAACATTACATAGTAGTTTCATACTGTCTTAGTGAGACTTACTGTCTACTCTTATCACATTTTTCAAATGAGATCATGATTTTCACTTCTCAATTTAAATTATTTTTATTGCTTTAAATGACTTTAAATATCATTTGAGTGTTATCAAAAAGTGTTACTTTTTAAAAAATTAAAAATAGTCTAAAAAAAACCTTAAAATGTCTAAAAATAGTACCTTTATGTCAAGAATGAGACTAAATGAGACCAAATAAGATCACTTTCTCATTTTTTTCAAGGCATGATTCTATTTTAAGATCTGATATATAGTCACTTTGCATGTTTTTTTAATAATTAGTCCTAGCGGGATTCACGTCAAGAAATGTATGAAATCAGATCAAATAGAATCAAATGTGAAATTCATGATCTCAGCGGCCAGTCTAAGAGTGAGAAACTCAGAGTTATTTATAAAACTACAGAGTTGTAAGAAATCCCGGTTCTTGCGAATTCTTTATCTATATTTCTATCTCTTATATAATTAATAGAGTTAGTGGCTCTTGACTACATACAACTATATAGACTGAAGTTCATGAATACTATTCATAACTCAGCTTAAATATTAATATATATTTAATCTCTACATTTTACTTTTCTACTGTGAATACTTTTAGTAGTTACCAGTGTATATCATATCAAGCTATGAACATCTGAATAATCATCTACAAGTACTTATTCTTAGCTTTCAAGCTCTGTCAGTCAGCAACTGCTTATTATAACTGAAAAAATTAGAAACTTATATACTTTAATCTTGGTAAACTCTACTCCAGCCACTCAGAAGCAGTTATCTAAATTATGAATAACTTTTAAAAAAGAAGTCTCAGAGAACTTATTAATTACTTATAAAACATCATTCTCTATATCTATAACAGAGAAACTCTCTGAACTCATGAATAAATTAATCTTAGTAAAGA
>NW_003101656.1:278617-323164 GCF_000003855.2 Blastomyces gilchristii SLH14081 | reverse complement strand
TTTTATAAGTTTGTATTTAAATTGACTCACAAGTTAGAGTTAGAGTTACTTAGAGTTATAAAAGTAATCTTTGAATTGCAAGATCTCTCTGAAACTTGAAGAAAATTTGCAGAAACTGTGATTATCACAGATATCACAGATAATATAAACTTGAAATTTATATAACTTTAAAACCATAATCTGTATATAACTGTTCACAACTTAGATTTATACTTCTGATCAGTGTTAGCAGACTTACTTATAGAGATAGAATCAGCTGATACTGCAGAGTTGATTAGAGAAGACAAGCTTAATTATATAATATCTTTGTAAATATTCAAGAACTTTACAGTCATACAAACTGAGCTTTAGATACTAGAGAAATATCAAGATCTCACAGAAATATTCAGTTCAGCTAAGACAGCTAAGCTTTTATCTCATTAGAAGAAGAATCTGATAATAGATTTAATAGAAGAATAGAAACTCTTCTGAGAATTAATTTATAAGCTCTTTCATTACAAGACACAGTTCTTGCAGATCTATATAAAGAAGAATCTAAAGAATGACTTTATTCAATTTTTGCAGATCTCCGTAAGAGTCTCTGTGATATTTATAAATAAGAAGAATAAAGATCTCAGATTGTATATAAACTATTATAATTTAAACTCTAAGACTATAAAGAGTCACTATTCTCTATCTTTGATTAAGAATGTAACCAACTGTCTTACAGAAGCTGTTATACTTATAGAACTGAATATAATTAATGTATATACATAGATGTAAATACAGTCTAAGAATGAATAAAAGACTGTCTTTAAACTTACACCGAGATTATTTGAATATCTAGTGATGTCTTTTAATTGAATTAATACTCTTATAGTTTTTCAGTCTTTTATTAATAAAATGCTTCATGTATATCTGAATAATGTTATAATGTACTTTATGCAGAAGAAAGAATATACTAAGTATATATAAACTGTGTTAATCATCTTAGATGAGACATAACTATATATTAAGCTTATAAAGTATAACTTCAGTACTCATCAGATTAATTTTCTAGAATATATAATTATTTCAGATAATATTCAAATGAAACTCTTACAGATTGAAACTATTCTATTACAATTAGAGTTAATTAGTATTTATAAGATTCAGATCTTTCTGAGCTTTGTGAATTTCTATACATAATTTATCTTTGTATTTATAAGAATCTTCTTAACTCTTACAGACATGCTGAAGAATGAAAATAAGAAGAAGTCATTCTATAAATAAAGAATGAAAAGATTGTTAAGAAGAGAAAACTGTAAGAACTTTCTTATTTCAGAAACTCACAGAGTCTTTACTAGATTAAAACAGATATTTATAAATATAGTGATAGTGTTTCATCTTAATCTATTACTTCTAATTAAATTGAAGACAGATGTCTTCTTCTTTATAATTTTATAAATAGTCTTATAACTAGAGTTAAATAAGAACTGAGTTTTAGTCATCTTTTTCTTATAAAAGATATAACTCACAGAGATTAATTATAATATTTATAATCAGAAACTTCTTATAATAGTGAAATTCTTCAATCACTGATATTACTGTTTCAAGAGTCTTATAACAGTGATTACTATTACAACTGATCATGACAGTTTATGATAGTTTACTTCAATCAAGAAACTCTTACAGTAGTAGATTTACTGAGCTCAGAGACTAAGTGAGTTCTGATTTAAGATAAAGTATATCAAGAGAACTAAGAACTCAGCAGATAAATTCTCTCACAGATTTGACTATATTAAGAAGATCAGAGTGACAGATATAGAGAGATTAGATAAGATTGAAAAGCTTTACACAATGCTCAGACTGAGTATTAAAAATAGATTGACTGAAAAGTCTCTCAATTTGTTATAAGAGAAGAGAGAGAAGAGTAACTACTCTTTATAACACTGAGAGTCAACACTCTGAGAATTCTTGAAAAATTCTGAAAGAAATATCTATAATCTAAACAGTTTGCAGACTTTAAGAAGCACTGTGAAAGATCTGATATAAGAAGAAACAGAGTATAAGTCTTTACAAGATCTTCTGTTCAGATTGTTAGAAGTACAACTGAAGAATGAATATACTTAGTATATTTAAAAACTGCGTACAGCAGAGATAAACTCTACGGAAATAAAGAATTAAAGAGACTTAAATAATCTCTTATAAAGAGAGTGCTGAATTTATATATCTGTACATGAGTTTCTATATATAGAACTTATTAAAAGATATTATAACTCTTCTTAAGCAGGTTATTTTACAGATACTAGAACTTATAAGTTACTTATAAGAAAATACTTCTAGTCAAAGATATAAGAGGTTGTAAAGAAGAGAGTGAATTTCTATACTATTTATCAGCATTCATAGATAATGTGATTCAGATTATATAAAGCACTTCCTTCTCTACTCATCTCACAGAAACCTTGAGAACAGCTCGAAATAAACACTCTTATAAGTCTCTCTGAAAGCAAGAATATATATAATACCTGCTTTAATAGTGTGCTACTGATAGTAGATTACTTTATCAAGATAGCACACTTTATACTCACTCATAAGAACTTAAATTCAAGGAATTTAACTTAGATCTTTATCTGTGATATAATCTGATTGCATAAGTTATCTATAAATATTATCTTATATAGAGAATTAATCTTTATAGAGAAGTTCTGATCTGATCTGATAACTGTACTCAAGATCTTATAAGATTTAAGCACAGCTTTTCATTAACAGACAGATAATCTCAAAGAATGTCTGATAAGTATATTAAAATAGTATCTACAGTGCTTTATTAATTACAATCAGAATAACTGAGTGTATTAATTATCACTTACAGAGTTCATATATAATAACTTAAAGTATGTTAGTATAAATAACACTCTCTTTGAGATACTTACTAAGACTTACTTATGAATAATCTTGATAAAGCTTTAAGAGTATACTATAGAGTATGATGATATTCATGAACAGACTGAGAGAATTCAGAATATTCAGAAGAAAGTCTGTGAATTCTGAAGAAAGACTTAAGAGTATTAAAAGATTTCCTATGACTCTAAGTATATTATAAAGAGTTTCAAGAAAGATGATAGAGTCTGACTAAGTCTGAAAAACATTACTATGCAGAAATCTAGTAAGATACTAAATCTCTTATAGACAGAGTCTTATAAGATTATAAAGAAAGTTAACTCACAGTTCTATAGATTGAAACTACAATATAAGTTATAGATATATAATGTTTTTCATATTTCTTTAGTTTATAAATACATGAAATTCTCAGAAGAGAATTCTATGACTTATCACTCTATTTACAAAGTATTAGAGAGTGGAAGAGAATATCAGATTAAAGACATTATTAACTCAGAGAAATGAGATTATAAGCTCTGATTAAAAGTTTAGTGCTAAGAGTATTCTGATAAGATAAATAAGTTCACATAGGGGTCTTCGGCCATTTAAGATATCTGTGAAAGCTGAGACATAACTTTTATACTGTGAATTCTGATAAGTTAGAATAGTGCAGTCTTTGCTAAGAATCTGATTATAATAAAGATATTAACACTGTTATTTATAAACTCCAGTTTATAAAGATGATAAGTTTCTACTGAAATGAACAGTCTGCAGTGTATATAAAGAGAAGAAGAAATCATATTCTTATTAAAAGCTAAAAAATAAAGAAAATAAAAACAGAACTGTGAACACAATTTAGAGATTAACAAAAAAAAAATAAAGAAAACTTATACTTATGTTCTTAATATCTGTGATACTCAATCTCTTCACAACTATTAATTCTTTCTCTTAAAGAAGCAGAGAGTATTATATCTGTGATACAGATAATTATTACATTTAATATAAAGACTATAAGAAATGTGTAGACTTCAAGAGAGTAAGATATCAGAATATATATAGTAACAGCAGAGTCTTGAGAACTGATTATTTATACATATTATCAGATATCTCTTATAAAGCTGTATTCACTCTCTCAGTTGTACTGAAGTATTCAGCTCAGAAATAATTAAGATGTAGAGAGAGAGCTCATCTACTCAGATTAACTCTTATCACAAATTTATAATATTCATATTACTTTAATTATCTGAAATTTATAAGTATCTGAAAACTTATCTCTTACTAATAATGAGATTGCAGAAATTCACTGCAGTGTGAGAGCTGTCAATAGAGAATCTAGATATATTTATATACATCTAATAAGAGATTATATAAGTAGAGAAGAGATAGTCATAGATCTGTGAGACTGCAGAGAGCACTAAGAGTACTGAGAGCTTTATAAAAACTTTTAGATAGAATCTGTAAGAAATTACTTACAGAGAGACTTATAGTAAAGAGTAAGACTATACTGCTGAGAGTCAGAGATTGATCTGAAAGAGATATGAAGTTAACTGCTGACTTAAAGCTCAGATATATTGATAGAGTTAAGAAAAGTAAAAACACTGTCAAAGATAATAATATCTCTATATTATCAGTCAGTAGAAAGTAATCAGAGATGTTAAAGAAATAGTTATAAGAAGCTCAGCAGTGATCAGATATTATTTATAAAGATATTAAAATTAAAAAATTTTTATTCTTGAAAAGTTCTTGAATTAATATATAGATATGATGAGAAACACTCTCTCTTTATTATCTGAAGAAAAACACTTTACAGATGAATGAAGATACTCACAGTTTATAAGAATAAAAGCTATTATATAATAAGAGAACAGAAGATGAGATTTCACAGACAGATCTGAAGTATTTATACTACTCTAAAGAGATTTATTTATACTATAAGTAATCTTATATAGATTGACCGTGTGACCGTGTCTGAGATCAGAATCAGAATTTTTAATAGTCTTATTATCAATTCAACTGATTTCATTACACAGTTTTAACATTAGATAGTAGTCTTATACTGTCTCAGTGAGACTTACTGTCTACTCTTATCACATGTTTTAAATAAGATCATGATTTTCACTTCTCAATTTAAATTATTTTTATTGATTTAAATGACATTAAATCTTATTTGAGTGTTATCAAAAAGTGTTACTTTTTAAAAAATTAAAAATAGTCTAAAGAAAGCCTTAAAATGTCTAAAACTAATAACTTAATGCTAAGAATGAGACTAAATGAGATTAAATGAGATCACTTTCTGATTTTTTTCAAGTCATGGTTTCATTTTGAGATTTGATATATAGTCACTTTGCATGTTTTTTTAATGACTAGTCTCAGTGAGATTCACATCAAGAATTGTATGAGACGAGATCAAATGAAATTAAATGTAAAATTCATGATTCCAGCGGCTAATCTAATCTCATAGAACAGTCAGATCACTCTAGTAAATGAAGAGTAATAATGTATTACAGATCTGAATCTTTTCATATAAATATTAAAAGTGATTGTAAACTGTAGATATCTTGATTCTACAATTTTACAGAGTTAATGAAAAAGGGAAAAATTTCTTACAACTCTACAGTGTTAAAGAATGATGATTTATAAGAATGAGTGAAAGATTAACTTATAAATACTTCTCTTTGATAAGAGTAATCTCATAGAAAGTGATTCATCTGTGAGATAAATCTGTGTAATGATTACATAAGAATCTCATGAAAGAATAATTGAAGATTAACTGAAACACTTCAGATTGAAAGTGTAAGAATAAGTGCTCGCAGGCGATTATTCGGGTGTTTGCAGCTTGGCGTGATATATACTGATAACTACTAGAAGTATTCACAGTAGAAAGATAAAATGTAGAGATCAAATGTATAATAGCATTTAAGCTGAGTTATATATAGTATTCATGAACTTCAGTCTATATAATTGTGTGTAGACAAGGGCTGCTAATTCTATTGATTATATAAGAGATAGAAATAGAGATAAAGAACCTGTAAGAAGCAGAATTTCTTACATATTCTTCTCTCACTAAGACTTTATTCATGAAGTCTATGACTGAGTGATTTCATAGAATCAGCTCAGCACTGCAGTGATACTCACTAAAATTACTTCACATTTATAAAAAATCTCAGTAAGGAAAAATTCCTTGTTACTATGAAGAGAAAAGAGTCTGTCACTTAGTTTGTTATTTCACAAGGTTTTTTATAACCTGCAGATCTTTCTCTGACTATTATACAGATTTATCTCACATCTTTCATATAGAAGAGTTTCAGTTAACTCTCAATTATTTTTATAAGATTCTTCTGTAGTCATTATATAGATTTATTTTACAGATAAATTACTCTCTGTAAGATAACTCTCATGAAAGAGAAGTATTCATGAGTTAATCTTTTACTTATTCTTACAAATCATCATTCTTTAACACTGTAGAATTGTGAGAAATTTTCCACTCTTTTATCAATTCTGTAGAATTATAGAATCAAGATGTTCACAGTCTATAATTACTCTTTATAGTTATATAGAAAGATTCAGATCTGTAATTTATAATCACTCTTTATTTATTAGAGTAATCTGACTGTTCTGTGAAAGAACTTATAGTGTAAATAAATCTCTTTAAAGTAGTATAAATATCTCAGATCTGTCTGAAGAATCTTATCTTCTTTTTTCTTTTTCTGTAACAGCTCTCATCTTTATAAACTGTGAGTATTCTCATTTATTCATAAAGTGTTATCACTTAGATGATAGAGAGAGAGTGTTTCTGATAATATTTATATATTAATTCAAGAACTTCTCAAGAATAAAAATCATTTTCATTTTCAATATCTTTATAAACAATGTCTGATTACTGCTGAGCTTCTTATAGATGTCTCTTTAACTTCTCTGATTACTTTTTATCAGCTGATGAAGCAGAGATATCATTACTTATAACAGTATCTTTATCTCTCTCAGCTCTGTCACTACATCTGATCTTCAGATCAGCAGTCAATCTCATATCTTTCTCAGATCAACTTCAAACTTTAAGTAGTGTAGTCTTCACTCTTTACTGTAAGTCTCTTTATAAGTAATTTCTTACAGACTCTAGCTGACAGTTTCTAGAAATCTTTCAGTACTGTCAGTGCTCTCTGCTACTCTGCAGATTCATGATTATCTCTCTTCTATCTGTACAATCTCTGATCAGATATATGCAAATATGTCTAGATTCTCTATTAACAGTTCTTACATCACAGCACATTTCTGCAATCTCATTGTTAATAAGAGATGAGTTTTCAGATATCTGCAAAATCTGAGTATTTAAGACAATGCAAATGTCATGAATTTGTAACAGAAGTTAATCTGAACAGATAAGCTCTCTCTCTGCATCTCAATTATTGTCAGACTGAATACTTCAGTATAACTGAGACAGTGAACACAGTTTTATAAGAGATATCTAATTACACATACAGATAATCAGCTCTCAAGATTCTTCTATAACTGTGTATACTCTGATATTCAGATTCTCTGAAGTCTGTGCCTTTCTGATAGTCTTCATATCAAATATAACAATTGTCTGTATCACAGACATAATACTCTCTACTTCTTTGAAGAAGAAAATTAATCATTGTGAGAGAGTTAAGTGTCACAGATATTAAGAATTTAAATATGAATTTTCTTTATTTTTTCTTTATTGATCTCTAAATTGTGTTCACAGCTCTGTTTTTATTTTCTTTATTTTTTAGCTTTAATAAGAACATAATTTCTTCTTCTCTTTGCATAGACTGTGAACTGTTCATCTTAGTAGAAACTCATCATTTTATAGATTAGAATTTGCAAATGACAGTGTTAATATCTTTGTTATTATCAGGTTTTTATTATTATTATTATTATTATTCTTCAATTATAGATGTATGCAGTCAGACACTATGACATCTACCTGAGAACTAAAAGTTCACAGGGTTTTTCCTATATCTATAATGTTAACTATTATACATTCATCAATTTCAGATATGCAAAATCAGAAAATTGCAGCTCAGAATACAAAAACTGTTTACAAATTACAGTAGTTTAACATCTTCTGATACTTTGAAATCATTGGACAATATCATGACAAAAGAAAAGAGAACACAGTCTTAAAGATAGACACATTAAATAGATAGATAGAAAAGAATAGAAAGAAAAAGTAAAGTAAAATAAAGAGAGACTGTAATGAAACAAATTATTAATAGATAGTATATAGCTGTTTTAACAGACTATATCTGATCAATTTTCTCCTCTTTATATTCAGATATTTCTGAATTTAGTCATTTTCTTGTAGCTGCTTGAGTTTCTGATAGAAAGTCTATTAAGTATTTAATTCCTGTCTCAGTTGAGAATAAGAATCTTATATTTAATTGATTTAGATCATACTTCTCTTTCAATCTGACTCTGAGACTATTGTATAATGCACAGTGCATTACAATATACTCAGAATTCTCATTTACATTGCAGAATGAGCATTCTATTGAATCAAATCTATCATCAAATCTTTGTATATAAGATTTGAAATAGCCATGTTCTAATTTCAGCTGTATTATAGATGAGAATATTTTCTTTTTACATTTAATTGAACAAGATTTCCACTTGGGTTTTGTTTCAAATCTTGAATAATATATACTCTTCTTTTATTTCTGCCAGCTTTTATTTCACTTCTCTAAACAAGATTCTTTTATTTTTCTCTTTATGAAAGACCAGGACACAATTTTTTAAATAGATCTGCTTAATTCTGAACCTTTTTTTGCAGCTGAATCAGCCAATTCATTGCCATGAATATTCATATGAGCAGGAACTCAGTACAGATGAATTATCCGCTTTGATATTCTTCTCTTTTGAATTTTTAAAATGAAGTTTAAGATCAGTTCAAGATGCATTTGATTATTATGAATCTGACTATTTCTAAGTCTTTTTAAAGCAGCTTGACTATCAGAGAATATCTATATCTCTTTCAAACTATTTTCTCTTTTATGAGATTTTATTTCAATAAGTTTGAAAGCTTTCACTATTGTAAATAGTTCAGCATCAAAGACTTCAGATTCACAGCCAAAATTTCAGAAATCTGTGATAAAATTAATATTATCTTCAGTATAAGCAATGCCTGTGCCTAATCTATTCAAATTCTCATTTTTGAGTCATCTGGATTAATCAGAATAGAGTCTTTTATATTGATTATAGAAATTCTCTTCAAATGCTGTTCATATTCTTTCTTTTTAGATAGTTCACTTATTTACAAGTCTATAAGAGATTCAAGCTTTTCTCTTCAGAAAGATATCTTCTCATAATCAACTTTTTCAACATTTAAAGAAGAAAATTGATTTTTAATCAGTGAGCATAGTCTGTACAGTTGAGAAGACATTTTCTTTGAAGAATTATTTTCATTTCAATCAAGAAATCTATTTCAATCCAGTTCATTTCCAGAGTTAATTGATGAAAATGAAGAAGAGACTCTTTCTCTGATTATATGATTTAAGCTCATCTTTATAAGTCTCAGAGCATAGTTTATACAGGTCTTTTCAAATCTAATAGCAGAAGAAGGAATTGAAGCTTCAATTTTCATTGCTTTAATAGGAGATGATTTGAATGCTCTCAGAATTCTTCTCAAAGCTCTGTTTTACAGACTTTGAAAGAGTTCAGTGAAATTGTCTTGATTATTTCATCAAACTTGAACTTCATAATCAGCTACTGAGATAATACAGGCTATATATAACTGTCTCATAGCCTGGAAGAATAGACCTCTCTCTGCATTTGATAGTCTGATAATGTTGTTTAATAGTCTCTCTGTCTTGACAGTTCTTTGTTGAATATGATATTTAAAATTCAACTTGGAGTTTAACCATACTTCTAATCATTTGACATTTACACTGGGTTTAATCTCTTTATTTAAAAGAGTTAGAGATAGTTCTTTCTCATTGAATCTAGAAAAGAAATGAATTAACTCAGTTTTATTCATATCAAATTGAATTTGATTGATATCTGCTCTGATAAAGATTTCCTTTACAGCTTTTTCAATCACTTTCAAATTCTCTTTGATAGTTTTTGAGCTGTAGTCTAGATCAATATCATCTACATAACTTGGAGATTGCACTATTTTCATATTTCTATCTTTGAATAGATATGCACTGTATATTGTAAATAAAATGAGTGAGATTGAAGATTCTTGCAGCACTTCTATTTTTATCTCAGTCTTATCTTGTTTCATTTCATCAAAGAAAAGTTGTATGATTCTTTTATATATAAAACAGTTAACTCATTTTATTAGGGAAAGTGGCAGTTTTAACATCTTCAAAGTCTGAATTAACTTTGACTTTGAAACATGATCAAATGCTTCTTTTATATCAATAAAAACTGCAATTGAGACCAGATCTTCATGCTTTGCTATTTGAATATCATGAACAACTGAGAGAACAGTGTCAATTGCAGAACATTGTTTTCTACCTTTCATTTATTCACTGAATAAAAGAGAGTTATTAATAGAGCTTATAAAAGATAGTTGAGTAGCTATTACCTTTTTCAAAACCTTTCCTAGACAGTTTAATAGAGATATTACTCTATATGACTTATGAATTGAAGTTTTTCTATTAGGTTTTTCAAGAATCACTCCAGTGGCTTCTCTCCAGCATTCAGAATGATATTCATTTTTCAAGAGATTGAAAAAGAGCTCAAAATATTCATTCTTTAAGTAGGAATATGTATTTTGAATAATCAAGTGATTAATTGAATCAGGCCCTGCAGCAGTTTTAACAGAACTTGAGATGATAGCTGACTCTAATTCATCTTGTGTAAGATCAGGCCATTCCCAGTCATTTTCATCAATGTAGTTGAGAAGTGATATATTATTATCAGGTTTTTAGTGAAGACTGTATCATTCTAACTTATTAGAATTCATAGTATGAAAGTCATGTCTCAACTTTCACAGATATCTTATCTGTCTGAATGATTCTTAAGTGAACTTATTCATCTTGTCAGAATACTCTTATTACTGAATTTTAAATCAGAGCTTATAATCTCACCTTTCTGAGTTAATAATCTCTTTGATCTGATATTCTCTTTCACTCTCTAGTACTTTATAAATAGAATGATAAGTCACAGAGTTCTCTTCTGAGAATTTCTTGTATTTATAGAGTAAAGAGATAAGAAAAACATTGTATATTTATAACTCAGATAACAGTTTCAATCTGTAGAATTATAAACTAACTTTTATCACAATCTTATAAGACTCTATTTATAAGAGATTCAGCTTCTTACTAGATCTCTGTATAATGATATTTTCTAGACTTAGTTAGACTTTATCATCTTTCTTGAAACTCTTTATAATATACTTAAAGTTATCGTATCTCTTCTGATACAGTGATACTCTTGAGTCTTTCTTAAGAATTTACAGACTTTCTCTGAAATATTCTGAATTCTCTCAGCTCATTCACAGACATTATTACACTCTATAGTGTACTCTTACAGGTTTATCAAGATTATCTGCAGATGAGTCTTAGTAAGTATCTTAAAGAGAGTTTTATCTGTGCTGACATGCTTTAAGTTGTTATATATAAAGTCTGTGAGTGATAATCAATGCACTCAGTTATTCTGATTATAATTAACAAAGTACTGTAGATACTGTTTCAATATACTTATCAGATATTCTATCTGATCATCTATCTGTTGATGAAAAGTTATGCTTCAATCTCATGAGATCTTGAGTATAATTATCAGATTAGATCAGAACTTTCTTATAAAGATTGATTCTCTATCTGAGATAATGTTTATAAGCAACTCATACAACTCAATCACATCACAGATGAAGATGTGAGTTAAATTCTGTAACTTTAAGTTCATGTGAGTGAGTATAAAGTGTGCTATCTTTATAAAGTGATCTACTATCATCAGCACACTGTTAATATAGGTATTATATATGTTATTACTTTCAGAGAGACTTATAATAGTATTTATTTCTAGCTGTTCTCAAGATTTCTGTGAGATGAATAGAAAAATAAGTTCTTCATATAATCTGAACTACACTACTCATGAATTCTGATAAATAGTATAAGAATTCACTATCTTCTTTATAAGTTCTTATATCTTCAGTCAGAAGTATTTTCTTATAAGTAACTCATATATTCTAGTATCTGTAAAATGATCTGCTAGAGAAGAGTCATGATATCTTTTAATAAGTTCTATATATAGAAACTCATTTATTAGTATATAAATTCAGTTCTCTCTTTATAAGAGATTATTTAAGTCTCTTTAATTCTTTATTTCTGCAGAGTTGATCTCTGCTGTAAGAAGTTTCTAAATATACTGAGTATATTTATTCTTTAGTTTCAGTTCAGTCAATCTGAATAGAAGATCTTATAAAGACTTATACTGTGTTTTCTCTTACATCAGGTCTTTCACAGTGCTTCTCAAAGTCTGTAAACTCTTTAAATTATAGATTCTCTCTTCAAGAATTCTCACAGAGATTCTCAGAGTGTTAACTCTCAGTGTTATAGAGAGTAGTTATACAGACTTCTTCTCTCTCTTCTCTCTCTTCTCTCACAGAGAATTGAGAGACTCTTTAGTTAATCTCTTTATAATACTCAGTTTAAGCATTTTATAAAGCTTTTCTGTCTTCTCTAGTCTCTCTATGTCTGTTATTCTGATCTTTCTAATATAGTCAAGTCTGTGAGAGAATCTGTCTACTGAGTTCTGAGTGCTCTTAATATACTCTATCTTAAATCAGAACTCACTCAGTCTCTGAGCTCAGTAAATCTGTCACTGCAAGAGTTTCTTGATTGAAGTAAACTATTATAAGCTGTTATAATCAGTTCTAATAGTAATCACTGTTGTGAGGCTCTCAAAGTAGTAATATTAGTGATGAAAGAATTTCACATCTATAAGAAACTTCTACTTATAAATGTCATAGTTGATCTCTGCAGATTGCATCTTCTATGAGAAAAAGATTATTGAAACTCAGTTCTTATTTAACTGTAGTTATAAGAGTATTTCTGAAATTATAAAGAAGAAGATATCTGTCTTCAATCTGATTAAGAGTAAGAGATCAAAGTGAAACAGTATTACTACATCTATGAATATCTGTTTAAATCTTATAAAGATCTCATGAGCTTCTGAAATAAGAAAGTTCTCATAGTTATTTCTTCTTAATAATCTTTTCATTCTTTATTCACAGCATGACTTCTTCTTATTTTCACTCTTTGAAATGTCTGTAAGAGTTAAGAAGATTCTTATAAATACAAAGATACACTGTCTATAGAAATTCACAAAGCTCACAAAGATCTGAATCTCATGAATACTAGTTAGCTCTGATCATGATAGAATAGTCTTAATTTACAAAGATTTTATCTGAATATCATCTGCAGTAATTACATATTCTAGAAAATTAATCTAATAGTCACTGAAGTTGCACTTTATAAGCTTAATATACAGTTCTGTCTTCTCTAAGATCTTTAACACACTTCATACATACTAAGTGTGTTTTTTATTCTTTACAGAGTACATCATCACAGCATTCAGATATATTATCACAAAGATATTCAGATATATATGAAGTGTTTTATTGATAAAAGACTGAAATACTGTGAGAGTATTAGTCAAACTAAAAGACATTACTAGATATTCAAATAATTTCAGTTCAGTTGTAAAGACAGTCTTTCATTTATTCTCAGACTGTATTCACAGCTGTGTATATATATTAATTACATTTAGTTATATGAATATGATAGCTCTTGTAAGACAGTTGATTACATTCTCAATCAGAGACAGAGAATAGTAACTCTTTATTATCTTAGAGTTCAGATTGTGATAGTCTATACATAATCTGAGATCTTCATTCTTCTTCTTCATAAATATCACAGAGGCTTCTGCAGAGACCTGTGAAGATTGAATGAAGTCATTCTTCAGATTCTTCTTCATATAACCCTGCAAGATCTATGTCTTGTGATGAAAGAGCTTATAGATTGATTCTCAGAAGAGTTTCTGCTCTTCTATTAAATTTATTATCAGATTCTCAAGACTATACAAGCATACATTCAACCGCTCCACCATGAACGCGCTCGATTTTTCGAATAAGAACCCGACAATAGATCCATCAAAAAGCCCTTGATCATACAAGCATTTTGACCCCATCGCCGACCGCATACCCCGTGTGGTGGTGGAGTTATCCAGCCAAACATGGACCAGATATTGTTCAAAACTCCTGTGTAGGATTATCCCCCATTCTCCCCTATCACACCACAACCCCAGGCCAAATTGTCATACAAATTGTCAGGTGAAGAGACCTAGCCATATGCTCCAATCTTCTTGATTGTGAAATATTCTCAAACTGTAATTGTGAAGATATCTGAGGAGTGATCTTCATGAAAACCCTGTTCATCTTTGATGTTCCAAAACATCAACGCCAAGTCCCACCCTTGTAAGTTACCGCTCTTTCCAATCTGGCCCATCCTCAGCAGAAAAATACAAAAAGATACCTCAGTAATAATACTAAGCACATAATCAACAGACACTTCTGAAGTGCAATCTCTGTGAATACTCTATCTGTCTTCAGTGTATCTAGACATTATTACTAAGTCTCACTCTCATATCACCTCTCTCAATCTGGCTCATTCTCAGCAGAATAATATAAAAAGATACCTTGATAACAGTATTTAATATATAATCAGTGAATAACAAGTTAATAGAACAAGTTAACAGCATATCAATAACTATAAATTCAATATAATTCAGAATCTGACTGAGTCTTTAATCTCTGCATAGTGAGATATATTAAATCTAGTTTTAATATCTCAATATTCAATAGATTCTGTAAGTAATTGAGAACAGCAATACTAGATTTCTATTGAATTTAAGAATTAAATCTATATTAATATAATTATTGACAAAGTCTTCTATTTTAAGATATAAATAATCAGTTTCTCTACATCTCACTGATAAGATTTATATTATTATATAGAAACAGGCTTATATTCTCTATAATATCAAGACTCTGAAGAGAGAAAGTCTTGATAAAGAATATATAGTAGTGTATAGCTTAGCAGTTTCTATCTTATTCTTCTACAGCAATTAATACAAAAAAGAATTTTAGAAATAGTTTTTTACTTCTCTTGAAAAAGTAAGTCTTTTTATCTGAGTTTTATATAATATTCTTACAAAGAATTAAAAACAGAGTTGTTTTCTATTATAATTTTATATTCTTTTAAGTAATAATTACTTTTTCAGTGACTGAAGAGCTTTTATTAATAGTTAATTCTGTTTTATACTGTTTATTAACTGATTTAAGTTGCATACTTATTATGTGAGAAGAATTAAATGATATAGAATAAAATTAAATAGTTTTAATTAATTTCTCTGTAAAAAATTTATTTATTGTTTATCAGTTTCTCTCTGAAAAACTGTCATATTATCTGATTTATTATTAATTAATATTATACTTTTTCTCACTGTATCTCAAGAAAGAGATTGTAAAGATTTTATTAATTTATCTTAAAAATCAATTTTAGTTTATTAGATTCTCTTCAAAAATCTAATCTAGTTACTGAACTAGTGTGAAAAGAATCAGGTATTTTATATATAAAAGTCTATTATTCTTCTGTTGAAACAGTCTGATCAACTTTTTAATTGAAAACAGACTTAGAAATCTCTTAATTGAAACAGTCTGATCAACTTTTTAAAAGAGTTTAATAAATATCTCAATTAAAACAGTCTGATGAGCTTTTCATTGAGTGAGAATAATGAGTTCAAAAATACACTTAGTTCATATGAAAAAAGATACTTTCTTAAATACTATTTCTGAGATTGAAATTCTGAAGAGAAGAAAGAAAGAAGAAATAGAGAAATAACAAGTTCGTAAGATTCTTGAAAAGCAGTGTCTGAGTGAGATGAATGAAAAAGTTCTGTTAATTCTTCATACTCAGACTAGATAACTACAGAAGATGATCAAGATCAAACTTGGAATTTCAAACACAGTTCAAAAAATATTGAAAATTCCTAGTACAATCACTGACTCTTTATCTTACTCTTCTTCTTTTTTTTCTACTACTTCTTCTTCTTTGAATTAGAGAAAAATATATGCTTAAGGAGCTGAATCTGCTGTCTCTAAACCTACTGTCTCAAAATCTGCTCAAATTCTGAGAAAACTGAGAAGAATACTGCTTATACTTCTATTCATAGAAAAGTAAAGAAAAAAATGCAAAAAGAGAAAAACTTTCAAATCTTCAGAAATAGAAGACTTATTCTGAAAGTCTCAAATCAGAATATCTTGCAAAAAAATAAGCTAAATTCAAATCTTATTTTCAGAATTAGAAATGAAATTAATCAGCAGTTCTTTTCTCAGTTAATCACTGATATTAATATTTAAAAACTAGTTATAGCTTTAATTGAGTCATTCTTCTTTAAAAACTTCATCATTCTGACTACAATGCCTGAATTCAGTGTGAAATTCCTTATTCAGAATGACAATCTCTGAAAATCAGCAGTAGAATCTTTATTAAACATAATAATTCTATCTGAGAGAGATGAAAAGTGAGACAAATTCATTCTTCATAATATTTCAGTTGAAATTTTTGACTGTGAAGAAGAAATGCTACTTCTTAAAAATGAATTAGAAGAATATAACTCTATTCAATAAGAAAAGAGTCTGTATAACTAAATTCAATTGAGTTCAGACAAAGCAGAATAAATGTCTCTATTCTAGTATATATAAAGATACTTGAATTGTCAAAGATCTCTGAAGTAAGAGTAGCAGATTTGAAAATGAGAGTTCATAAATACAAAGACTTAAGAATGAATCTCAAAGCTTAAACACAGTGTTCAAACTATCAAAGATATAAACAATTTGTAATCTCTTATTTTAGAGACTTAAAATATGCATTCTATGCTAGAGATTATAAAACTAGTAAGTATAAATATGAAATATGCTTAAAAAGAGATAAAATATATTAATACACTCTGCTGAAGTGCTCTAATTGTAAAGAAAAACATGCATCTAGCTCAAAACAATGTATATTTACTTCAAGAACTCAAAAGGACTGAAGAAAAGTTGAAGGTCAAAGTTAATCTAGAACTGAAGAGAAGAGTCAAGTCAGTAAACTCACAACTGTAAGCTTAAAAAGAAGAAACTCTTAACTATTTAAATCTTCTAACTTCAATTCTTCAGCTAAATATAAGCAGAATTTGAATTCTCAAACTTCTGATAAGAGTAGAGAATTGAGAAATAACTATGATACTAAACTAGATATAATACAAGCAGTTGAGATTTCTACTTTTCAAAATAGTTATAATCTACTATTGAATGATAGTAATTAGATTCTACTCTATCTCTACTCTCTTTTAGTATTAATATACAATAAAAATAATAAAAAAAGTTTAAAAACTCTTCAAAAATCACATTTAATTAAAATAATGTGAATAGAAACTCAAATTGTATTTATTCCTGTCTTTAAATTATATTTGAATAAAAAGTTGATTTTATACTACTTCAGAAACTGAATTCTAATGCTGAGTAAAAATATATCATTTCTCATTCAAGCTACTACTGCTTTCTATCTCAAAACTCTGAGATAAAGTCAAGAGTAGTGATCTATGAAAGAAAGAGATTAAGATATTAATTTAATCTCAGATTTAATATCATATCTGACTCTGATATTCTGATGAGTGATATTATAGATGAAGAGAATGAGTTTAATACTATACAGCTTATAAATATCTATAATGAAAAGTCATTGAAGAAAAATATTAATATCTGAAAAATTAATAGAGGATTTCTGAACATAACTTCATTAAGAAACTCTATAATTATAGAAGATTTCAATACACATCATCTCTGATGAAATTCAGAATATAAAAGGGTAGTAAGAGCTGATAATCTGATTGAATAAATCTTTAAATATTCAATAGATTTAGTTAACAAGTCTGATCAACAAACATTCTTTAGAAAAGATATGAAACAGAAATCTACTATAGATCTAATCTTCATGTCACAAAATCTAATGAAAAAAAGACTTATAAACTGATATATTGATTCAAATGAGATATCAGAATCAGATCATGAGAGTATTCAATTTGATATTGAACTGAGTGAAAAATAAATGAGTGAAAATCCTCTTCTCTCTAATCAGTTTAACTTTGAAAAAGCTGATTGAAAAGCAGTTGAAGAAAGTATACAGCTGTTAAAATCTGAAAGACAGAGTAAGCTATATTGAAATTCTGATCAAGATATTTCAAATGAAATGCTTGAGAATAGAGTGAAGCTCATTACATCTATTATTCTAATAAGTATTAGAGATAACATTTCAAAGAGAAAATCTTCTAAGTATTGAAAACCTTGATGAAATGAGAATATCTCATCTAAAAGAAAAGAATTATCTACTGCTAGAAGAGATTGAAAGAATGATATAATATCTGATAAAGAGTTTAAAACTGTCAGAAATAAATATTTTTAAGATATTAAAAGAGCTAAAACAGACTGCTGAAATAAATTTCTTGAAGAAGTATAAGAAAAGAAAGTGTTTAAAGCTTTTAACTATACTAAAATAAGAAGTGTATTAAAACTTCCAGTCTTAGAATATCAGTTTCAGAATGAATTATATACAGCAAACTCTTTTAAGAAAAAATGTTAAGCTTTTATAAGAATTCTCTTTCAAAACTTATCAGATTTAGATTCAGAGAAAGAGAATATATCACTTCTTAACTATATTAATGAAAATGACTGAGAATGACCTGATCTTACACAAGATGAATTAGAGTCAGCTATCTTCTCAAGTTCAGTTAAAACTGCTACAGGGCCTGATTCAATTAATCACTTGATTATTTAAAATACATACTTCTACTTAAAGACTGAATATTTTGAGCTCTTTTTCAATATCTTGAAAAATGAATATCATCTTGAATGCTGAAGAGAAGTCATTGAAGTGATTCTTATAAAATCTAATAGAAAAATTTCAATTTCGAAGTTATATAGAGTAATATCTCTATTGATTATTATTATTATTATTATTATTCTTTCATTATACTCATATGCAAGCGGAGCTTATGATGAGTCCTTGCGTGATGTTAAATACAGGTCAAGTGTTGATTATACAGAAGGAAATACAGGTGTTGAGACCACGCCAAGATAACAAGAACATAGAAAAATACAAAGAAGTGATAATTAGATACATGCAATAATAACTTCCCAGCTCAGGAACATAGAGTGATTCATTGAAGTGATTTGTACATCTCTGTATTTATTAGAATCCTGAGGTGCTTGAGTTCCGGATTTAATGTATTCCTTGCGGGTGTCGAACCCACGCGCCTTGGTTTCCCACGCCAAGGCACTACTGGCCGCATTAACTATTCGGCCACCGGGGCATATCTCTATTGAACTGTCTAGGAAAGTTTTTAAAAAAGATAATAGCTACTTAACTATCTTTTATAAGGTCTATTAATAACTCTCTTTTATTCAGTGAATAAATGAAAGATAGAAACCAATGTTCTACAATTGACACTGTTCTCTCCATTGTTCATGATATTTAAATAGCAAAGCATGAAGATCTGATCTCAACTGCAGTTTTTATTAATATAAAAGAAGTATTTAATCATGTTTCAAAGTCAAAGTTAATTCAGACTTTGAAGATGTTAAAACTATCACTTTCTATAATAAAATGACTTAACTGTTTTATGTCTCAAAGAATCATACAACTTTTCTTTGATGAAATGAAATAAGACAAGACTGAGATAAGAATAGAAGTATCACAAGAATCTTCAATCTCACTCATTTTATTTGCAATATACACTGCATATCTAGTCAAAAATAGAAATATAAAAATAGGGTGATCTCTGAGTTATATAGATGATATTGATCTAGTCTACAGCTTAAAAACTATCAAAGAGAATTTGAAAGTGATTGAAAAAGCTGCAAAGGAAATCTTTGTCAGTGTAGATATCAATCAAATTCAGTTTAATATAAATAAAACTGAGTAAATTCATTTCTTTTCTAAATTCAATGAGAAAGAACTATCTCTCACTCTTTTAAATAGAGAGATTAAACCTGTAAGAGGCCTACGCTGAATAGATCAGTATAATATTGATAGGTCTTATATAACAAAGAGAAAAATGTTAGAGAAGAAAAGAAAGAGAAAGTGTGAGAATCAGTGATTGAAGTGAATATTTATACCTGTATGTGATGGTGTACACAGTGAAGCTTCGGGGTGGAAGAATCTATACATGTTCATAGCAGCCGAGGATAGACTGACCGTGTGACCGTGTCTGGGACCAGGACCAGAATATTTGATGATTTCATTACCAATTCAACTGATCTCATTACACTGTTTTAACATTAGATAGTAGTCTCATACTGTCTCAGTGAAACTTACTGTCTACTCTTGTCACATTTTCCAAATGAGACCATGATTTCCACTTCTCAATTTAAATTATTTTTATTGCTTTAAATGACTTTAAATCTCATTTGAGTGTTATCAAAAAGCGTTACTTTTTAAAAAATTAAAAATAGTCTAAAAAAAACCTTAAAATGTCTAAAAATAGTAACTTTATGTCAAGAATGGGACTAAATGGAACCAAATGAAACCACTTTCTTATTTTTTCTAAGTCATGATCCCATTTTGAGATCTGATATATAGTCACTTTGCATGTTTTTTTAATGATTAGTCCCAGCGGGATTCACGCCAAGAAATGTATAGGACCAGACCAAATGGGATCAAACGTGAAATTCATGATCCCGGCGGCCAGTCTAGCCGAGGATCAGTGATTGAGAATGGCTGAGAATCAGAGTGTATGTATTCAAGAATGAAGTGATTGAAATCTGTGAAGTGTAATAGAATAGTCTATATCATTGATCAGATGTAGCTCATCACATTAGTCCTCTCTTTTCAGATGCAGTTTTCATCAGTCAAGAACTGCTGTTTTGAATAATATGAAACTCAGAGTTCAGGTTGAGTGATCATACCTGACTCATTTCATGAGATATTATTAGTCACAGTCACAGAGTCTCTTATTGAGAATATTTCCAATCTCTCACTCAAGCTTATTATCTTTATCTATGATGCCTGGCAGCTGTTAGTCAGAAGTCTGTTGAGAAAGAAATGAGTCAGTGATAGTACAGTGAAGCAAGCTTGTATAAAAGACATCATGAATTTCTGATAATGTGTCAAGATAGTAGTTATGACTATCTAGAACTTCTATCACTTTATACTTTACATGATGATAATACAGTGTGTGAGATGAGTGTGTAATCTGTATATTTCTAAGATTCAATTGTATCAGATCTTCTATCTTATATTGTTCAGTGAGATCTTGATGAATATTAATTTAATCTTCTTAATTCTGTTTAGCAGTTCTCATGAAGGCTTCTGCTCAATTATGAGTGTCTCAGAGTTTTATTATTATATTATCAGTGATCTGAATTGAACTGTGAAGGTTTGATATTATTATTATTATTCTTCAATTATAGATGTATGCAGTCAGAGACTATGATATCTATCTGAGAACTTTTAGTTCTCAGAGTTTTTCCTATATCTGTAAAGTTAACTATTATACATTCATCAATTTCAGATATGCAAAATCAGAAAATTTCAGCTCAGAATACAAAAACTGATTACAAATTGCAGTATTTTAACATCTTCTGATACTTTGAAACCATTTGACAATATCATGACAAAGGAAAAGAGAATACAGTCTTAAAGATAGACACATTAAATAGATAGACAGAAAGGAATTGAAACAAAAAGATAAAGTAAAGAAAGACTGTAACAAAACAAATTATTAAAAGATAGTATATAGCTGTTTTAACAGACTATATCTGGTTGATTTCCTCCTCTTCATATTCAGATAATTCTGAATTTAGCCATTTTCTTGTAGCTGCTTGAGTTTCTGATAGAAAGTCTATTAAGTATTTAATTCCTGTCTCAGTTGAGAATAAGAATCTCATATTTAATTGATTTAGATCATACTTCTCTTTCAATCTGACTCTGAGACTATTGTATAATACACAGTGCATTACAATATACTCAGGGTTCTCATTTGTATTGCAGAATGAGCATTCTATTGAGTCAAATCTATCATCAAATCTTTGTATATAAGATTTGAAATAGCCATGTTCTAGTTTCAGCTGTATTATAGATGAGAATATTCTCTTTTTATATTTAATTGAACAAGATTTCCACTTGGGTTTTGTTTCAAATCTTGAATAATGTATACTCTTCTTTTGTTTCTGTCAGCTTTCATTCCACTTGTCTAAACAAGATTCTTTTATTTTTCTCTTTATAAAACATCAGGACATAATTTTGTGAATAGATCTGCTTAATTCTGCATTCTTTTTTGCAGCTGAATCAGCCAATTCATTGCCATGAATATTCATATAAGCAGGAACTCAGTGCAGATGAATTATCAGCTTTAATATTCTTCTCTTTTGAATTTTCAAAACAGAGTTTAAGATCAGTTCATGATTCATTTGATCATTATGAATCTGACTATTTCTAAGTCTTTTTAAAACAGCTTGACTATCAGAGAATATTCATATCTCTTTCAAACAATTTTCTCTTTTATAAGATTTTATTTCAATGAGTTTGAAAGCTTTCACTATTACAAATAGTTCAGCATCAAAGACTTCAGATTCACAGCCTAGATTTCAGAAATCTGAGATAAAATTGATATTATCTTCAGTATAAGCAATGCCTGCATCTAATCTATTCAAATTCTCATTTTTTGAGTCATCTGAATAAATCAGAATAGAGTCTATTATATTGATTGTAGAAATTCTCTTCAAATGCTGTTCATAGTCTTTCTCTTTTAATAGTTCACTTATTTATAAGTCTATAAGAGATTCAAGCTTTTCTCTCCAGAGAGATAACTTCTCATAATCAACTTTTTCAACATTTAAAGAAGAAAATTGATTTTTAATCAGAGAGTATAGTCTGTACAGTTGAGAAGACATTTTCTTTGAAGAATTATTTTCATTTCAATCAAGAAATCTATTTCAATGCAGTTTATTTCCAGAGTTAATTAATGAAAATAAAGAAGAGACTCTTTCTCTGATTATATGATTTGAGCTTATCTTTACAACTCTCAGAGCATAGTTTATACAGGTCTTTTCAAATCTAATAGCAGGAGAAGAAATTGAAGCTTCAATTTTCATTGCTTTAATAGAAGATGATTTGAATGCTTTCAGAATTCTTCTCAAGGCTCTGTTTTATAGACTTTGAAAGAGTTCAGTGAAATTCTCTTGATTATTTCATCAAACTTGAACTTCATAATCAGCTACTGATGTAATACAGGCTATATATAACTGTCTCATAGTCTGGAAGAATAGACCTCTCTCTGTATTTAATAGTCTGATTATGTTGTTCAATAGTCTTTCTGCCTTGACAGTTCTTTGTTGAATGTGATATTTAAAATTCAACTTGGAGTTTAATCATACTTCTAATTATTTGATATTTACACTGGGTTTAATCTCTCTATTTAAAAGAGTTAGAGATAGTTCTTTCTCATTGAATCTAGAAAAGAAATGAATTAACTCAGTTTTATTCATATCAAATTGAATTTGATTAATATCTGCTCTAACAAAGATTTTCTTTACAGCTTCTTCAATTACTTTTAAATTCTCTTTAATAGTTTTTGAGCTGTAGACTAGATCAATATCATCTATATAACTCAGAGATTGCACTATTCTCATATTTCTATTTTTGAATAGATATGCAGTGTATATTGCAAATAAAATGAGTGAGATTAAAGATCTCTGTGATACTTCTATTTTTATCTCAGTCTTGTCTTGTTTCATTCCATCAAAGAAGAGTTGTATAATTCTTTTAGATATAAAACAGTTAATTCATTTTATTAGAGAAAGTGACAGTTTTAATATCTTTAATGTCTGAATTAACTTTGACTTTGAAACATGATTAAATGCTTCTTTTATATCAATAAAAACTACAGTTGAGACCAGACTCTCATACTTTGCTATTTGAATATCATGAATAACTGAGAGAACAGTGTCAATTGCAGAACACTGTTTTCTATCTCTCATTTGTTCACTGAATAAAAGAGAATCACTTATAAAGCTTATAAAAGATAGTTAAGTAGCTATTATCTTTTCTAAAACCTTTTCTAGGCAGTTCAATAGAGATATTACTCTATATGACTTAGAAATTGAAGTTTTTCTATTAGATTTTGCAAGAATCACTCCAGTGGCTTCTCTTCAGCATTCAGAATGATATTCATTTTTCAAGAGATTGAAAAAGAGCTCAAAATATTCATTCTTTAAGTAGGAATATGTATTTTGAATAATTAAGTGATTAATTGAATCAGGATCTGCAGCAGTTTAACAGAACTTGAGAAGATAGCTGACTCTAATTCATCTTGTGTAAGATCAGGCCATTCTCAGTCATTTTCATCAATGTAGTTGAGAAGTAATATATTCTCTTCCTCTGAATCTGAATCTGAATCTGGTGAGTTCTGAAAGAGAATTCTTATAAAAGCTTGACATTTTTCCTCAAAAAAGTTTACTGTATATGATTCATTCTGAAACTCATATTCTAAGACTGGAAGTTTTGCTACACTTCTTGTTTTAATATAGTTAAAAGCTTTAAAAACTTTCTTCTCTTATGCTTCTTCAAGAAATTTATTCCAGCAGTCTCTTTTAGCTCTTTTAATATCTGAAAAATATTCATTTCTGACAGCTTTGATCTCTTCATCAGATATTACATCATTCTTTCACTCTCTTCTAGCAGTAGCTAATTCTTTCCTTTTAGATGAGATATTCTCATTTTATCAAGATTTTGAATACTCAGAAGATTTTCTCTTTGAAATATTATCTCTAATACTTGTTAGAATAATAGATGTAATAAGCTTCACTCTATTCTCAAGCATTTCATTTGAGATATCTTGATCAGAATTTCAATATAGCTCATTCTATTTTTCAGATTTTAACAGTTTTATACTTTCTTCAACTGCTTTTCAATCAGCTTTTTCAAAGTTATACTGATTAGAGAGAAGAGGATTTTCACTCATTTATTTTTCACTCAGTTCAATATTAAATTGAATAATCTCATGATCTGATTCTGATGTCTCATTTGAATTAATAAATCAGTTTACAAGTCTTCTTTTCATTAGATTTTGTGATATGAAGATTAGATCTATAATAGATTTCTGTTTCATATCTTTTCTAAAGAATGTTTGTTGATCAGACTTATTAATCAAATCTATTAAATGCTTAAAAGTTCATTTAATCAGATTATCAGCTCTCACTGCTCTCTTGCATTCTGAATTTCATCAGAGATGATGTGTATTGAAATCTTCTGCAATTATAGAGTTTCTTAATAGAGTTATGTTCAGAAATTCTCTATCAATTATTCAGATATTGTTATTTTTCTTCAATGACTTTTCATTATAGATATTTATAAGCTGTATAGTATCAAACTCATTTTCTTTATCTATAATATCACTCACCAGCATATCAGTGTCAGACATGATATCAAATCTTAGATTAAATTGATATCTTGATCTCTTTCTTTCATAGATCACTACTCTTGACTTTATCTCAGACTTTTGAGATAGAAAGCAGTAGTAGCTTGAATGAGAAATGATATAATTTTACTCAGTATTAAAATTCAGTTTCTGAAGTAGTATAAAATCAACTTTTTATTCAAATGTAATTTGAAGACAAGAATAAATACAATTTGAGTTTCTATTCACATTATTTTGAATAAATATGATTTTTGAAGAGTTTTTAAACTTTTTTTATTGTTGTTATTGTATATTCATACTAAAAGAGAGTAGAGATAGAGTAGAATTTAGTCACTATCATCAGATAGTAGATTATAACTATTTTGAAAAGTAGGGATCTCAACTGCTTGCATTATATCTAGTTTATCATCAGAGTTATTTCTCAATTCTCTAATCTTAACAGGGATTTGAGAATTCAAATTCTGTTTATATTTAGCTGAAGAATTGAAGTTTGAAGATTTAGATAGTTGAGAGTTTCTTCTTTTTAAGCTTGCAGTTGTAAGTCTACTGACTTGACTCTTCTCTTCAGTTCTAGATTAACTTTGAGCTTCATCTTTTCTTCAGGTCTTTTGAGTTCTAGAAGCAAATATACATTCTTTTGAGCTAGATGCATGTTTTTCTTTACAATTAGAGCACTTAAGCAGAGTGTATTGATATATTTCATCTCTTTTTAAGCATGTTTCATATTTATACTCACTAGGTTTATAATCTCTAGTATAGAATGCATATTTTAAGTCTCTAAAACATGAGATTGTAAAGTGTTCATATCTTTGACAGTTTGAACACTGTGTTTGAGCTTTGAAATTCATTCTTGAGTCTTTGTATTCATGAACTCTCATTTTCAAATCTGCTATTCTTACTTCACAGATCTTTGACTCTTCAAGTGTTTTTATATATACTAGAACAGAGACATTTCTTCTGCTTTATCTGAACTCAATTGAATTTAGCTATACAGGCTTCTTTCTCAGTTGAATAGAGTTATATTCTTTCAATTCATTTTTGAGAAGTAGCATTTCTTCTTCACAGTCAAAAATTTCAACTGAAATATTATAAAGAATGAATTTGTCTCACTTTTCATCTCTTTCAGATAGAATTATTGTGTTTAGCAAAGATTCTACTGCTGACTTTCAGAGATTCTTATTCTGAATAAGGAAATCAGCACTGAATTCAAGCATTGTAGTCAGAATGATGAAGTTTTTAAAGAATGATGACTCAATTAAAGCTATAACTGATTTTTGAACTTCAATATCAGTTATCAACTGAGAAAAGAACTGCTGATTAATTTCATTTCTAATTCTGAAAATAAGATTTGAGTTTAGCTTGTTTCTCTGCAGAATGTCCTGATTTGAGACTTTGAGAATAAGTCTTCTATTTCTGAAGATTTGAAAGTTTTTCTCTTTTTACATTTTCTTTTTCACTTTTCTATGAATAGAGATATGAGCAGTATTCTTCTCAGTTTTCTCAGGATTTTGAGCAGATTTTGAGATAGCAGATTTAGAGACAGCAGATTCAGCTGCTTGAGCATATATTTTCTTCTAATTCAAAGAAGAAGAAGAAGTAGGAAAAAAAGAAGAAGAAGAGCAAGATAAAGAGTCAGTGATTATACTAGGAATTTTCAATGTTTTTTAAACTGTGTTTGAGATTTCAAGTTTGAACTTGATCATCTTCTGTAGTTGTCTAGCCTGAGCCTGAAGAATTAATAGAACTTCTTCATTCATCTCACTCAGACACTGCTTTTCAGAAATCTTACTTGCTTTTTCAAGTTTCTGTATTTCAAGAACTTGTTATTTCTCTATTTCTTCTTTCTTTCTTCTCTTCAGAATTTCAATCTCAGAAATAGCATTTGAGAAAGCATCTTTTTTCATATTATCTGAGTATATTTTTGAACTCATTGTTCTCACTCAATGAAAAGTTGATCAGACTGTTTCAATTGAGATATTTCTAAGTCTGTTTTCAATTGAAAAGTTGGTCAGACTGTTTCAAAAGAAGAATAAAAGACTTTTATGTATAAAACACCTGATTTTTTTCACACTAGTTCAGTAACTAGGTTAGATTTTTGAAGAGAATCTAATAAACTAAAATTGATTTTTAAGATAAATTAATAAAATCTTTACAATCTCTTTCTTGAAATACAGTGAGAAAGAGTATGATATCAATTAATAATAAATCAGATGATATGACAGTTTTTGAGAGAAAAACTGATAAAAAATAAATCAATTTTTTGCAGAGAAATTAATTAAAACTATTTAATTTTATTCTAAATTATTCAATTCTTCTCACACAACAAGTGTGCAACTCAAATCAGTTAATAAAGAGTGTAAAAAAGAATTAAGTATTAATGAAAGCTCTTCAGTCACTGAAAAAGTAATTCTTACTTAAAAGAATATGAAATTATGACAGAAAACAGCTCTGTTTTTTATTCTTTGTAAGAATATTGTGTAAAATTCAGAGAAAAACACCTTACTTTTTCAAGAGAAGTAAAAAACTATTTCTAAGATCTTTTTTTTGCATGAACTGCTGCAGAAGAATGAGATAGAAACTGCTAAGATATGCACTACTGTTTATTCTCTATCAAGACTTTCCCTCTTCAGAGTCTTGATATTATAGAGAATATAAGTCTATTTCTATATAATAATATAAATATTGTCAGCAGGATGTAGAGGAACTGGTTATTTATATCTTAAAATAGAAGACTTTGTCAATGATTATATTAATATAGAGTTAATTCTCAAATTCAATAGAAATCTAGTGTTGCTGTTCTCAATCTCTTGCAGAATCTATTGAATATTGAGATATTAAAACTAGATTTAATATATCTCACTGTGCAGGGATTAAAGGCTCAGTCAGATCTTGAAGTATACTGATTTTATAGTTGTTGATGTGCTGTTGACTCATTGTTCACTGATTATGTATTAAATACTGTTGTCAAGGTATCTTTTTGTATTGTTCTGCTGGGGATGGGCCAGATTGAGAGGGGTAGTACAAGGGTGAGACTTGGTGTTGAAGTCTAGATACACTGATGACAGACTGTGGAGATTACACTTCAGAAGTGTTCATTGATTATATGCTTGATATTATTACTGAGGTATCTTTTTGTATTTTTCTGCCAGGGATGGGCCAGATTGAGAAGGGCGGTACGAGGGTGAGACTTGGCATTGATATTTTGAAACATCAAAGGTGGACAGGGTTTTCGCGGAGGTCGCTTCTCAGATATCTCCACAACTACAGATCAGGGATCTTCCAAAATCGAGAAGATTGGCGCATATGGCTAGGTCTCTTCACCTTACAATTTGTATGGCACTTTGGCCCGGGGTTGTGGTGTGGTAGGGGTGAACAGGGGATAATCCCACACGGGAGTTTCGAACAACGTCTAGTTCACGTTTGGCTGGATATCTCCACCACCACACGGGGTATGCGGTCGGCGATGGGGTCCAAATGCTCGTATGATCGAGGGCTTTTCGATGGATCTATTGGCGGGTTCTTATTCGAAAAATCGAGCGAGTTCGTGGTGGGGCGGTTGGATCGGTGAGAGATATATAGTTTGTGAAGGTTTGATATGAACTGTGTGATCTCTAGAAGATTCAACACTTTCATGTGATAACTGTGTGTAAGAAAGAACAGGCTTACATCTGTTAAGATAGCATCTTAATCATTGATAGTAATCTCTGTATGTAGAAGAAGATTATATCAATCATCTTATGAATAGTTGTAGAACTTATAAAGATAATTCTTTACAGTCTGAATTGTCTGTTCTGATGCATCATTAATCTCAGAGTAATAGACAGTTGATAAACAGTGTGTAATCTTAAGAACTTGATAGATTCTTATTCAGAGAGTGCTCACAAATTAACAGCCTTAATCTGATACTATAGATCTCAGCAATTTATGCATCTGATAGAATGAGCTTTTTAGAAAAGCTTCAGTGACTTGTTCAGTATTCATCTTATCACAGAGTTTCAATATAACATTCTTGCTTAATCAGTTCATAATGATCAGAACATTTCTACAGCTCTTACTCTCAGAGACATCAACAGCAAAGTCAATTATCACATTTTATCAGATTCTATTAGAGATATCAAGCAGTTTCAGCAGGCCTTTTCTATAGTTCTTTCACAAGATGACAGAGGAACAACAGTTACAGTTTCAGACAAATGTCTGATACTGTTTAATATCTTGAGTCAGTAAAACTTCTGAGAGATCATTTAATACAGTTATTTACAATCTGAAGAACTGATTATATGCAAATCATGCATCTCTTATATTATCTGAGTGTATAAGAGTTCAGAGTGAGAGACTCAATGTTGTTTGTAAAACTGTAGAGTATTATTATCATCAATTAAGTATTCTGAGATATTGATTCTTATACATAGTTCTGGGAGAAATCAGAGTGCTTCTTGATATACTGCTTTGATAAGTACTTGAAGAAGTTCATCAGTTTGAGCTGTTACATGTCATAATTTATTCAGTGTAGATTTGGAAGAAGTTGAGATATCAGTGTCAGTATCAGTGTCAGTGTTAGTGATAGTTCAGAGAGAGAGTGTTCTAATCAGAGAAGTATGTATAGTGTTATAAGTTATTTCATCTTGATCAACTAATATCTTCAGATCTAGAAGTCAGTGTTCTCAGTTCATTCAATAAGTGTCTGTTACATTGCAAGGTATATCTTGCTCTTGTTATGAGAGAACATCTGCCATCAAGTTCTGGCTACTGAAACAGTAGTGTATTGTAAAATGAAAGTGGCTTAAGAACTCAGATCATTGCATCTGTTATTCAGTGAGTTTACAGATAGTTATGAAGTGCTTGAGATTCTTATGATCTGTGATTATCTTAAATTCAGAGACACTTCAGAGTTCAGAGTCTCATTCTTCTAAACAGTGTATAATTACAAGAAGTTCCTTGTCATAGATCTTGTAATTGCATTCAGCAGAACTCAGTTTCTTAGACATGAAGATACATAATTATAGAACATCTTCATTATTATATTGTAATATTACTTCTTCTATTACATAGTCAGAGAAATCAGCTTCAACAACTGTCTTGTGATCAGAGTTAAATATCATTAGTAGAGAGATATTAATGAATATCTTCTTCATCTATATAAATGCAGCTTCAGTGTCTGCTGATCATTAAAATACTAAGTTCTTCTTAATAAGTTCTGTAAGTGATCTTGCAATATCTGAGAAGTTTTGTATAAATTGCTGATAGAAGTTAGTAAATTCAATGAAGCTTTATACATCTTTCACAGTATGTGAAGATTCTCATTTGAGAATGACAGAGATCTTCTCAGAATTCACTCAAATCTTCTTACCAGCTTCTATGATGAAACCTAAGTATTTAGTACTCTTAACTTTGAAATTACACTTGTTAATATCAATTGATAGTTCTGCTTCTTATAGTCATTATAATACTCTTTGCACATACTCTTAATATTTCTTTCTGAATTCATTGATGAAGATGAGAATGTCATCTAGATAAGTGAATACAAATTCATTAAGAAAGTCTTAAAGTGTTCAGTTAATATACTTCTGAAATGTACTAAGATCATTGATCAGTTCAAAGAGTGTGACTATTCATTCAAAGAGATTATATTATGTTTAAAATGCTGTAAGTCACTCATCTTCTTTGATGATGCAGATCTTATAAAACACAGTGATGATATTTAACTTTATAAACTATTGAGCTTGTTCAATGTGAGCTAGAGTTTTATTGATAAGAGATAAAGAATAACAGTTCTTCTTTATTAATCTATTCAATTCTCAATAATTCACACAGAATCAGAGTTCTTTATCTGCTTTCTTTGTAAAGACAATAGAGGCTGCAGTGAAAGAGTTACTAACATGTATGAATTCTTTATTCAATAGATCATTGAGTGTCTTTTAAAGAAGAAGAAGTTCATCTTGAAACATGTTATAAAGAGAGTCTCATGACAGTTCAGAGTTCTTGTCATTCTTTTTCTCTAACTTGATACTGTGATTCACTTCAGAATCTTGTAGAGAGAGTATATTCATAATATTATCTTATCAGAAGACATCTAGATATTCATGATATTATTGAGAGAGTTTTATATGAGAATCTGTTGTTGTAACATGAGATAACTTTTCTAGAGCATTTTTAATATCAGTCAGACTGACAGAATAGATTGTCACATGATTCTACTGTCAGTGACTTTCTTTTCAGAGCATTTTATACACATTGACAGAGATCTGTGTCAGGTTCATGACCTTGTAAATATTATCTTTATGAATTCTATCATTGTTAGAGAATATCAAGCTTCTGTTTTAAGTGTTCAACAAGATGCCTTGTTCAGATAGTCAGACAAGTTCTAACATAAGATTATAATCAAGATTATCAAGTTCATATATGTAGACATCTTCATATTGATGTTCTCTCACATCTATGACCAACTTCATCATGTAACAGATACAAATGTCTTTTGAATCATCAAATTCTGTGAGGAGTCAGGGTTTTGATAAAGAGATACACTGAAGGTTATAATGTCTTACAACTGAAGATTTTATCATTGCCTAGTAGCATAGACTGCTGTCTATCATGGCTTTTATATTATACATATATCACCACAGTAGATACAAGATTGCATTCATTGTCATTTCTCTCAAATATGTCATCTGACCTCTTCAGCTCTGTCAGTATACAAAATTTGAACAGAAGCTACTCTTTTCCCCTGTTTCATTGAGACCTCTTGTAGTTATATTCTGAATCTTTCTTCACTGCAATGTGATTGACGCGGACAGGCACTGATTCATTCTTTGAATGAGAATGCACTGATCTTTCTCTTGATTGAGAAGGTCCCAGTCTTTCTCTTAAGTGTGAAGACATGTAGGTCAATTGACAGTTAGAAGTGATATGTTCTAATCAGGTACAGTTAATGTATACTTCACATTGACATCAATCAGTGACTTTCTCAGAAGTGATCCCAGGGACTCAAAAGCCTGTTCAAACAGCAGAAACTCTTGCTTATGCATAGACATTTGAATCTATTCAGTTTATAGCATCTGCATCATTGCTGTTCTTCAGCACAGGTGTATGAGTGACTGAAGTGTAACATCTTCTGTCACTGTTCTGTATACTCTTGAGCTTCATAAGACAGTTATTCAATGTCTGTAGCTGTGTGCAGAAACTCTCATAAGTCTGATCTTTATCTACACTTACAAGAGGCTGTAAGAGTTTGAAAGTTAATGTCTTCTTGAGTATACTAACCTTCATTTGATTCTCTTAAGATTGATCATCTGCTTCTAGAATCTTGATGTCAAAGTCAGAGATGAATGTTGTAAGACAAGTGTTTCTCTGTCAAATGCTCTATAATTAATCAAACACTTTCTATTATATAACAGTGTCTTAAAACAGAATATCAAGATGTTTGATGATATTATCAGATGTTCACAACACTGATTCACATGCTTTTATTCATGAATGAAACTTCTGTTTCATGTAATTCTTCAATCATTTATTAATATATTAATCTTGATTGATTAATGAACTGATGATATCTTCATCTATACTCAGTTTCACAAGCATTTCCATTCTTCATAATAAGTAGAGAGTGAGATCAGAAGTATTGAAATATGTGAGAGCATCTAAGTGTTTCTTCAGTGCTTTTGTATTTGATTCTGTAGATGTTGAAATTGCATGAGTTAATTGTTAAATCTCTTTGTGTTGAAGTTGTTGAGTTGCATGCATATCTGCTATCTGTTCCTGTTGTAATTCCAACATTGCTCAGAGTCACTGTGACATCATATCTATACTTATGTTCAAGAGTTTCATATTATCATTAGACATGATTATATTATTTTATCAAATGTATAATATCTGTGAAATCTGAAGAAGTGTAATTGTATGAATATCTCAAACATCTGAATGTCAGAACTCTCAGGTCTTTCACTGAGATTCTCTTTGTAAGATCTTATTACATGGTCAGAGTGACTGGCAAGCAAGCTTCTATCTGAGAACTCAGTGTTCACTTAACTGTTTGACTGTTTCTCTATTTCTTACACATTATTTACATGTTCAGATATCTTAGTGTGTAATCATTTCTAATGAGGAGATGATGAATATTTTTCTAGTGTAAGAGATCTACACTGAATAGATCAGTATAATATTGATAGATCTTATATAACAAAGAGAAAAATATTAGAGAAGGAAAGAAAAAGAAAGTGTGGAAATCAGCAATCAGAGTGAATATTTATATGCATATGTAATGATGTATGCAGTAGAGCTTCAGGGCGGAAGAATCTATACGTGTTTGTAGCAGCCGAGGATCGGTGATTGAGAATGGCTGAGAATCGGAGCGTACGCGTTCAAGAATGAAGTGGTTGAAATCTGTGAAGTGTAACGGAATAGTCTATATCATTGATCGGGCGCAGCCCGCCACAAAACCCAGTTTAAATGTTAAATAATTAGAAGTATGGTTAAACTCCAAGTTGAATTTTAAATATCATATTCAACAAAGAACTGTCAAGGCAGAAAGACTATTAAACAACATAATCAGACTATCAAATACAGAGAGAGGTCTATTCTTCCAGGCTATGAGAGAGTTATATATAGTCTGTATTATCTTAGTAGCTGATTATAAAGTTCAAGTTTGATGAAATAATCAAGGAAATTTCACTGAACTTCTTCAAAATCTGTAAAACAGAGCTTTGAGAAGAATTCTGAGAGTAATTAAATCATCTTCTATTAAAGTAATGAAAATTGAAGCTTCAATTCTCTCTTCTACTATTAGATTTGAAAAGATCTGTATGAACTATGCTCTGAGAGTTATAAAGATGACCTTAAATTATATAATCAGAGAAAGAGTCTCTTCTTCATTTTCATTCAATAACTCTGAAAATGAACTGGATTGAAATAAATTTCTTGATTGAAATGAAAATAATTCTTCAAAGAAAATGTCTTCTTAACTGTACAGACTATGCTCTCTGATTAAAAATCAATTTTCTTCTTTAAATATTGAAAAAGTTGTTCATGAGAAGATATCTTTCTGAAGAGAAAAGCTTGAATCTCTTATAGACTTACAAATAAGTGAACTATCTAAAGAGAAAGAATATGAACAGTATTGAAAGAGAATTTCTATAATCAATATAGAAGACTCTATTCTGATTTATTCAGATGACTTGAAAAATGAGAATTTGAAGAGATTAGACACAGACATTGCTTATACTGAAGATAATATTAATTTTATCTCAGATTTCTGAAATTTAGAATATGAATCTGAAGTCTTTGATGCTGAACTATGTGTAATAGTGAAAGCTTTCAAACTCATTGAAATAAAATCTCATAAAAGAGAAAATAATTTGAAAGAGATATGAATATTCTCTGATAGTCAAGCTGCTTTAAAAAGACTTAGAAATAGTCAGATTCATGATGCTCAAATGAATCTTGAACTGATCTTAAACACTGTGTTAAAAATTCAAAAGAGAAGAATATCAAAGCTGATAATTCATCTGTACTAAGTTCCTGCTTATATGAATATTCATGACAATGAATTGACTGATTCAGCTGTAAAAAAGGGTTCAGAATTAAGCAGATCTATTCAAAAAATTGTGCCCTGATCTTTTATAAAGAGAAAAATAAAAGAATCTTATTTAGACAAGTGAAATGAAAGCTGGCAGAAACAAAAGAAGAGTATACATTATTCAAGATTTGAAACAAAACTCAAGAGGAAATCTTGTTCAATTAAATGTAAAAAGAAAATATTCTCATTTATAATACAGCTGAAACTAGAACATGGCTATTTCAAATCTTATATACAAAGATTTGATGATAGATTTGATTCAATAGAATACTCATTCTGCAATACAAATGAGAATTCTGAGTATATTGTAATTCACTGTGCATTATACAATAGTCTCAGAGTCATATTGAAAGAGAAGTATGATCTAAATCAATTAAATATAAGATTCTTATTCTCAACTGAGTCAGGAATTAAATACTTAACAGACTTTCTATCAGAAACTCAAGCAGCTACAAGAAAATGACTGAATTCAGAAATATCTAAATATGAAGAGGGGGAAATTGATCAGATATAGCCTGTTAAAACAGCTATATACTCTCTTTTAATAATTTGTTTTGTTACAGTCTCTCTTTACTTTACTTTAGTTTTTTCTTTCTATTCTTTTCTACCTATCTATTGAATGTGTCTATCTTTAAGACTGTGTTCTCTTTTCTTTTGTCATTATACTGTCAAATGCTTTTAAAGTATCAGAAGATGTTAAAATACTGTAATTTATAAACAGTTTTTGTATTCTGAGCTGGAATTTTCTGATTTTGCATACCTGAAATTGGTGAATGTATAATAGTTAACTTTATAGATATCGGAAAAACTCTGAGAACTTTTAGTTCTCAGGTAGATGTCATAGTGTCTGACTGCATACATCTATAATTGAAGAATAATAATAATATTATTATTATCAGATTCTTCTTATAATAAGATAAAAGCTCAGCTGTCTTTGCTGAGCTGAACATCTATGTGAGATCTTAGTATTTCTCTAGTATCTGAAGCTCAGTTTTCATAACTGTGAAGTTCTCAGACATTTGTAAAGTTATTATATAGATGAGCTTGTCTTCTCTAATTAACTCTACAGCATCAACTGATTCTATTTTCATGAGTGAATCTGCCAACACTGATTGAAAGTATAAACCTGACTTGTGAACAGCTATGTGTGGATTGCATCTTTGAAGTTATACAAGTCTTAAGTACATGTTATCTATAATGTCTGTAACAATCACAGTTTCTGCAAATTTTCTTCAGATTTAAGAGAGATCTTGTAATTCAAAGATGACTCTTACAAGTCTCTCAGCTCTCAGATCTGAGTTCTCATGTCTCACTTACTGCAGAAGTAGATTCTCAGTTTTCATCACTCTGCTTATTCACTCTGTGAGTTTTAGAGACACTACAGTGACCTGAGATCTCAAGTTCATCAATACTTTTCATGCTTATAAGATAGTAGCTCTGCAGTACGGTCTCTCCCCGCGAGCATGCATTTTCATTGAAGAAGCAACTAATTCAGGTATCAGCTTCTTCATCTTTCATGTCACATAGCCGGGCTTGTGAGTCAATTTCAAATGCAAACTTGTAAAAGCTTTTATAAATTGTGGTTCAGTAGTTGATCTTAAGTAATTATAGCTTAAGAAAGTTTCTTTTCAGTTCACAGATATCTCTGAAGATCATGTCTAGAGACTCAGTTTAAGAGTGTTTGTAAACAGTAAGCATTTCTTGTAGAAAAATAGCTTGATTCTGTAAAAGATACTCAAGAATGTTCTTCACTGAGATTGATTCATTTGTGAGTTTGAAGAGTTTCTCTGTCACAGATATAGAGAATAATATCTTATAAGTGATTTAATAAGTTCTCTGAGACTTATTCTATAAGAGTTATTCATGATTCAGATGACTGCTTCTGAGTGTCTGCAGTAGAGTTTACAGAGATTGAAGCATGTAAGTTTCTAGTTCTTTCAGTTATAACAGACAGTTGCTGACTGACAGAGCTTGAAATGTAAGAATAAGTGCTTGCAGATAATTATTCAAGTGTTTGCAGCTTGACATGATATGTACTGTTCACTACTAGAAGTATTTATGATAGAAAGATAAAATGTATAGATTAAATGTATAATAGTATTCAAGCTGAGTTGTGAATAGTATTCGCGAACTCCGGTCTATATAGTTGTGTGTAGTCAAGGGCCGTTAACCCTATTGATTACGCGAGAGGTAGGAATAGAGGTAAAGAATCCGCGAGGAGCGGGATTTCTTACAGAAAGAGATGAGATAAATCTGTATAATAATTATATAAGAAGCTTGTAGAAATGATTAAAAGTCAACTAACACTCTTCTATATAAAAGATATGAGACAAATCTATATCATAGTCAGAGAAAGATCTGCAGATTATAAAGAGTTTTATAAGAAACTGAGTGACAGACTCTTTTTTCTTTATAGTAATGAGAAATATTTCCTCACTGAGATTTTCTATACATAGGAAGAGTTTTTGATGAGTATCACTGCAGTGCTGAGTCTGATTCTATGAAATCACTCAGTGCAAGACTTCATAGATGAAGTCTTAGAGAGAGAAGTATGTAAGAAATTCTACTTGTTATAGATTTTTTATCTCTATTTCTATCTCTTATATAATCAGTAGAGTTAGCAGCTCTTGACTACACATAACTATATAGACTGAAGTTCACAAATACTATTTATAAGTTAGCTTGAATGCTAATATACATTTAATCTCTATATTTTATCTTTCTACTGTGAATACTTCTAGTAGTTAACAGTACATATCATGTCAGGCTGCAAACACCCGAATAATCGCCTGCGAGCACTTATTCTTATAAGACTTTTATTATCATTAATTAAGCATTCTGAAATATCAGTTCTTATGTGTAGTTCTGAGAGAAATTAGAGTGCTTCTTGATATACTGTCTTAGTAAGTATTTGAAGAAGTCTATCAGTCTGAGCTGTTATATGTTATAATTCATTTAGTGTAGATTTGAGAGAAGTCAGAACATCAGTAATAGTTTTAATCAGAGAAGTGTATATAGTGTTATAAGTAATGTCATTATAATTAACTAGTATCTTCAGATTTAAGAGCTGATGTACTCAGTTCATTCAGTAAGTATCTATTATATCAGATGATATATCTTTCTCTTACTATAAGAGAATATCTGTCATTGAGTTCTGACTGTCAGAGTGATAGTGTATTATGAAATGAAAATAACTTAATAGCTCAGATTATTAGATCTGTTATTCAGTAAGCTTATAAATAGTAGTAAAGTGTTTGAAATTCTTATAATCTCTCATTATATCAAATTTGAAGATACTTTGAAGTTCAAAGTCTCATTCTTCTAGACAGTGTATAATTATGAAAAGTGTCTTATCATAGATCTTGTAATTGCATTCAGCAGAACTCAGTTTCTTAGATATAAAAGTACATAATTATAAGATATCTTTATTATTATATTGCAATATAGCTTGTTCTGTGATATAGTCAGAGTCATCAGCTTGAATAACCTATCTCACAGGCAGAATTTAAATGTTATTAACAGAGAGGTAGTAATGGAAATCTTCTTATCAGATGAAAATGTCGCTTCAGTATCTGCTAGGCTGATCATGTGACCGTATCTGAGATCAGAACCAGAATTTTTGATAGTTTCATTGCCAATTCAACAGATTTCATTACGCGGTTCTAACATTAGATGATAGTCTTATACTGTCTCAGTGAAACTTACTGTCTACTCTTGTCACATTTTTCAAATGAGACCATGATTTTCACTTCTCAATTTAAATTATTTTTATTCCTTTAAATGACTTTAAATCTCATTTGAGTGTTATCAAAAAGTGTTAATTTTAAAAAATTAAAAATAGTCTAAAAAAAACCTTAAAATGTCTAAAAATAGTAACTTTATGTCAAGAATGAGACTAAATGAAATGAAATGATATGACTTTCTCATTTTTTTCAAGTTGTGATTTCATTTTGACATCTGATATATAGTCACTTTGCATGCGTTTTAATGATTAGTGCCGGTGGGATTCATGTCATGAACTGTATGAGATCAGATCAAGTGAGATCAGATGTGAAATTCATGATCTCAGCAATTAGTCTAGTATCTGCTAATTATTGAAATACTGAATTCTTCTTGATAAGTTCTGTGAGTGATCTAGCAATATCTGACAAGTTTGTATAAATTATTAATACAAATTAGCAAATCTGATAAAGCTTTGTACATCTTTCACAGTGTACAGAGTCTCTCATTTAAAAATAACAGAAAGCTTCTTAGAATTCATTCAGATTATCATATTCACTTCTATAATAAAATCCAGATATTTTATACTCTTGACTTCAAAATCATACTTATTTATGTCTATCATTAGTTCTGCTTCTTAAAGTTATGATAATACTCTTTATACATACTCTTGATATTCTTTTCCAAGTCTATCAGTAAAGATGAGAATGGTATCAAGATATACAGATACACACTCATCAATAAAATCTGAGAGTACTCAGTTGATATACTTCTGAAATATACTGAGAGTGTTGATCAATTCAAAAGATGTTACTGCTCATTTAAAGCGATTATATCATGTTTGAAATACTGTAAGTCACTCATCTTCTTCTATGATACAAATCTTATGAAAAGTAGTAATGATATTTAGCTGTATGAATATTAGCTTTTCTAATTAATACTAGAGTTTCATGATAAGAGATAAAGAGTGATAATCTTTCTTTATTAATCAGTTCAGTTCTTGATAGTTTATACTGAATTGAAGTTCTTCATCTATGTGATTCAAAGGTTGCTTGAGCCAGCATACGATTACAGGCGTACACCGGCTTCTTATTTACAGTACACTAATATACAGTACACTAAATTAATTAGTAGCTGCTATGACCTCTTTACATTTGTAAGCAAGTTCAGAAGCAGCTGTGTTATTATTCAGTAATTATACATTCTTCTGAATCACATTCTCTCTCATCAGATTCAGTCACACTCATATAATCATAATATACACTCTAGCTTCATGCAGATCAGCATGTCACTAGTGGTCAGAATTATATAATCTATTTCTGATTCAGCTAGCATTCTGTGTACACTCTCATAAAGAAACTTTCACTATATTACATCTCGTATTCACTAACTTTTCTCATTCTTTAACCATCTTCTTTATCATTCTCATCATTGAATATCATTATCTTCTTCAAGATTCCTGCTCTCTTCTTCTGTTCAACATCTTATATCTGTTTATCTATTATATTATACACATTTCTAGTGATAATCTATCTCTCATTCTGACAACAAGTGTCATTGTAGTGTTTATATCAGACAGTTTATTAGCAGTAAGTGTAACACATTGTGAAATATGATCAGGACTTGTTTATCTTCTAATGATTATCAGAACATACTATTATAAATAACACATCTTCTTCATCTTCTTATACACTCTTAATCTTCTTTTCTCAGCATGTATCTGATTATGTTTCTTAATCATGTTTTCTGATCATGTTTTGTATGAATGCAGATACTGATATGTTTGTTGTAATTTATATAGAATCTTCACATATTAACAGATCTGTATCTACTAATGATTGTGATCTCAATATTGAATTATTGATTCAGAACTTGAAGAATGAGATAATGAAGAAATTGTCTGTATTATATATGACTGAGTCTTCTGTATTCTTCTCTGCCTCTTCTACTGCTCTCTTTTCATCTTCTACATCTGTCTCTGTGATTCTTACTTCTGCTTCTACTACTTCTGCTCTGTCTGCCTCTGCTACTTCTGCCTTCATTATCAGCTCTTCTCATTTCAAGAAGATGTTGTATAGACTTGATAAATCATGTTTCTCAGTATATACACTTTCACTCTTCTTATCAATTTCTAGAATAATTTATTGTATAAAGATAGTGTATGACATAACTATCTAAAGCTCAGTCATGAATGCTGATTATTATATTTATTTTAAGTATTTATAATGAGACAATCATTCATTTGCACTGAAGAATCACTTCTCTTGTCATTAGTGTTAAGATTGTAAGTCTTTCTTTTTTCATCTTCTCTTTCTAACACTGATTTTCCTGTTCTTAGAGAAAATTGTTATGAGTTTTATTATGGATGAAGTCATGATATTCACAGATATTAAGAAACTTTTTACAACTGTAATGTTCAACATTGCAGAGACATTCATTATAGTGAATTTCTTTAGAATTACAGATTTATATCAGTCTATTCTCTAATGTCTGTTATCTGACTTTGTGATGCAGGCAAAAGATATTCATGTTTTCAGAAATAAGAATGCAGATATTGTACTCTTTTGCACTCATGAGTGTGAGACTTGTATATCTTGTCTGAAATGTTATTATGAAAATGAGCTGTTTGTATGCTGTGTTCTACTTTCTGTATTTATCTGCATTTCTCTCTCTCTTTCTGAGAAGTCTCATGTGTGTCGTAATTATATGTACAATTCTAAGATCAGTGAGTATTTGTTTGATCATTATTATCTCTGTTTTTACAGTTTTATTAGTTCTTAGTTACTTCAGTGTCAGAGATCATTTTAATTGAAGATGATAACACTGCTGAAACTACTCTCTCTCACTCTCAAGGTTGTCTTATCATTTTCTCTGTCAACATCTTCTCTGTAAGTAAGGTTGTGTGCACTCTGAGTTATAAGTATTTAACCTCAGATAACTTCTGCTGTCATTCATTCAGTTCTGCACCTTCTTCTTCTATTTCTTTCATCTCTGTTCTCTCTGTTCTGACTTCTGATTCTGCGGGTTCCGCGCTCTCCTTCAATTTTTCTACTTTCATGTGTACATATTTCTATATTAGTATTTCAGCCAATCTTGTGATAAATGATATTAATATCATACACAGAGCAGTAGAGGAATTGAAGATGTGTATGATATTATTATAAGAGTGGCTTGCAGCCCTCAAATTCCTTACAGATCCTGAGTTTTGAGATTTTCTTTATTTTTGATGTTTTTGTTTTCAGGTGACATGACATTGAAAATAGATTAAATGTGTGATGTATGAAAATAAATGAGATGTATATAATAATATTTTATCTGTTACAGCTGATCTTTACAGTTGATAATCAATTCATTATCTCTTTTCCTTTCTTATGCTTTTTCCTTTGTCTGCTAGTTACTACTCTTATATGATCTCTATATAATACAACATTCAGTAACTAGATTCAGCAGCTTTCATCTTTTGTGATTCTGTCTTATATATGATACTGTCTCTCTTCACTCACTTACACTACTATAGTGAACAGCTCATTGAAACTAATCTTATCTGATCTCTGAGTGTCTTCAGAGATTGAGATGACTTGATCTTATATATTTGTGAATGTTTCAGATACTTCATTCTCTGTTATCTCTGTTATTGAACTGATGTAAACAGTTAAATTTAACTCTGAATTTGTTTTTCTTCTATAATCTGATTGATGTGTAGTCTGCTGCTTTGAGACTGCTCTTTATCATGTTATATCTACTATCTGCAGTATATTATTATCAACTGACTACAGTCTGATCACTTATTAAAGTGTGATATTTGTTTGATTTCTTCATTTCTTTCCATTCATTTCTTATAATTGTGAAAAGATTGAAATAAGTGAGATTATCTGATTTATAAGTATCTATGATTTCCCTTACTTTGTGAGACTTTTCAATTGTAATCTTCTACTTTCTCAATGCTGATTATAGTGCTGTGAATGATTATAATTCACTCAGATCTTGCATCTTCACTTGTATAAGATGTGAATTATTTATCAAGTTATATAAGATCTGTCTCTCTGATTTCTTCAATGTGTAGATTCTCAAAGAATGTGATTTAAGTATTTTATAGAGCTCAAATCATCTAGATTGAAACTTCTCAGAACTCTCATTATATATAAGAAATCATATTCTTATCTTGAGACTCAATTTCTTAACTAGTGAGTCTTATATTCTTTTTATTTGAATTACTCAGTTCAGAAGTAACTTATTAGCTTTTACACATGCATGGCTGATCTCTTTCAATCTTGATTTCATGTCTGCGACTGCTAGACTGGCCGCCGGGACCATGAATTTCTCATTTGGTCCCATTTGGTCTGGTCCCATACATTTCTTGGCGTGAATCCCGCTGGGACTGGCTATCAAAAAAACATGTAAAGTGACTATATATCAGATCTTAAAATGGAACCATGACTTGAAAAAAATGAGAAAGTGGTCCCATTTGGTCTCATTTAGTCCCATTCTTAGCATAAAGTTACTATTTTTAGACATTTTAAGATTTCTTTTAGACTATTTTTAATTTTTTAAAAAGTAACGCTTTTTGGTAACACTCAAATGAGATTTAAAGTCATTTAAAGCAATAAAAATAATTTAAATTGAGAAGTGAAAATCATGGTCCCATTTGGAAAATGTGACAAGAGTAGACAGTAAGTCCCACTGGGACAGTATGGGACTACTATCTAATGTTAAAACCGTGTAATGGGATCAGTCGAATTGGTAATGGGACTATCAAAAAATCTGGTCCTGGTCCCAGACACGGTCACACGGTCAGTCTAGCGACTGCTGTGTCTGTAACTGCTACTGCTGCATCTGTAACTGCTATTTTCTCTCACATCTTTTTGAAAGCATTCTCTGAAATGTGCAGATGCAATTCATATAACAGATAGAATAATAAACACTTGAAGACTGCATACTGCTGAATTCGTGTGATTAATAGTGCTTGATCAAGACATTCATTTCATAGTTATGTAGACTTATTCACTAGATATCTCATTAGTATGTTATTCAAGACTTCATTCCAGTATTTTATCTTCTCATATATCTGTGAATAATACAATATTGTTCTACAATGTCTTATCTGTAACTGACTCATGAAATGTCTCACTGCTTCTTCTATGAGATTCACACTGTTATCAGTTAGAATCTTACACAGTATTTCATAGTTAATATAGATCTTATTATGTAGACACTTCATCATTATCTTCTCTGTCTTGTCTGAAACTGCTATTACATCTCATCAGTCAGTAGTGTAGTCAATAGCAGTTATTATTCAATAATTTTCATTTGATGTTTACAGTAGTATGTCTATGAGATTCATCTCTCATTATTTAAAAAGTTATATTGTATATTTCATCTGATATTGAACTTTTCTGCATTTTAACTCTTTGTTAGATTCTTTCATAACCTGGTAATTCAGGCACTCATGAGTGTACATCTGACTGTTCTCAGTCATGCTTGATCAGTATACTCTTGATTTGAGTATGCTTATAAGTTCAGAGCTTTCTAAGTGACTGAATTGCTTATGCATGTGAGCTATTAAGTTATGTCTAAACAAATGTTCTAGATAGAGAGCTTTTGTGTATTTTCAATCAAGATAAAGCATAAGATTATTTTTCAATTTTCTTAGCTTGAAGTTTGAAAGCATCTCTTCTACTACTTTTGTAAGACACTTATCATTCAATATCTTATCATTCTTCAAGTGAGAGATTATTGTCTTTACTCATTCTGTTTTTTGAAAAACGACGGCAAGCCCTCCTCTGCGGGGGACGATGTAAAACATGCCTTCAGCTCTTGTGGGAGGAACACATAGCTGCAACAATGGCGTCGGATAAACGCTGCTGATTGTCGCAGTGAAGAACACTGCAGCGTCAAAACGCAACATTGATTCAAACGGCTCCGAAGCCAACAGCGCA
>NW_003101656.1:272648-278517 GCF_000003855.2 Blastomyces gilchristii SLH14081 | reverse complement strand
TGTCATTATGTGCATGATTGCTAGCAATTTCTTTTCATGCACTGAATAATTGAGCTCAGCACTCAATAGTTGTCTATTATTATATATTATCAGATGTAGCTTGCTGTTCTTACTCATCTGAAGAAGAGTGTCTCTGATAGCTCATGCAGACATATTCATCTTAATATAGAAAGATTTATTGTGATCTGATTGAATAAGTACTGAGAATGTTATCACATGTTTTCTCAGTATGAGAAAAGTCTTCTCATACACAGAATTTCAGATCATTGAATGAAACTTCTTCTTCTGCAGATTAGTATTCATTTCTCTTAAGAGATCTGAGAGTGATACAGCTATTTATATGAAATCTTTGATGAATCTGCAGTAATATAAGACTAATCTAAGAAACTATTGTACATGATATATATTTCTCAGCTGCAGTCAATTTACTATGACAATCAACTTCTCTGAGATGAGATGTGTACAGTCATCACTTACTACATGTTTTATAAACTCTAACTCTTTCATTTCAAACAGACACTTTGTTGATTTAATGTAGAGCTTATACTCTGTCAGAGTTGTAAGCACTTTATTAAGATGCTTCAGATATTCATTATCTGAGTTTGAGAAGACTGAAATGTTGTTCAGATATATAAGATATGAGATTCTATTCTATTTATAAAGAATTGTATTCATTATCATTTGAAAGATAATGAGTGCATTTGTCAGACTGAATAACATTATCAGAAATTCAAACTTCTCTCATTATATATAAAATATAATTCATGATACTGACAGTTTATCTATATGAATCTGTCAGTATTCTGAGAGAAGATTAATCTTTGATAGATATCAGATGTTTTTAACTGCATTCAACTGTTGTTGAATCTGTGATAGTGAATATTCATTCTTGATCATAAGCTTGTTAAGTGCTTGATAATTAATATATATCTATCACTTCTCCTCTGTCCTTTTCATGAATAGAACTGAGAAGCCTCACACACTTGATAAGAGTTGTATGAGATTATGTTCTAGAAGGTCTGTGATCTGATACTTCTGTTGTTCAAGATGCATTTGTAACAGAGAGTACACATTTTGATTGACTAGTTTCATATTCTCTGTGTCAATCTCATGTATAAATCCTCATTTCAGCAGCAATTTAAGTGAAAGATCTGTTAAAAAGATCTTTCTATACTTCTTCAGAAGTTTCTTTATACACTTATTCTTCTGTATATTCTTTATCTTGATTTTCTTCACTTTCAGGTCCTGTATGACATACAGAATAGTTTGAGATGAGATCTTGTAAATTGTTCTCTTTACTTGTTAATGTATAAGCAGATTTAATTCTTCTATATCAGCGATGTGAAATGTTATTCTCATATCAGTTGATAGAATTGTATGAACTGTTTTCTTCCTATTAATTAACTGTATATGACACATATATCATTGAATCTGCAGATTGAATCTTTGAAATCAATTGAGTCTGAGAATAAGATTGTATTTCACATTCTACAGCTCTTATGCTTAAATATAGAAAACATCATTCTCTGAAGTGCAAGAGAACTCTTACTTGTACAGATAATATTAAATATTAATGATCAGATAATCTTATATATTAGAGATTCTTCACTCAGTGAACATCTTTCAGTTTTCAATCATATAATTATTAATATATTATATAGAAGCTTTTGTGTCTGCTAACACTTTTACAGTTATCTCTCAATTCTTATTCAAATACTCTTTATATATTAACATTTCAGATCTTAAGACATTGAGATGACTACTATTCACTTCATCATTCTCACTCACACCTCAGTTATTGTGACTAATCAGTCAACCGCTCCACCACGAACTCGCTCGATTTTTCGAATAAGAACCCGCCGATAGATCCATCGAAAAGCCCTCGATCATACGAGCATTTTGACCCCATCGCCGACCGCATACCCCGTGTGGTGATGGAGTTATCCAGCCAAATGTGAACCAGACGTCATTCAGAACTCCTGCGTGGGATTATCCCTCATTCTCCCCTACCACACCACAACCCCGGGCCAAATTGCCATACAAATTGTAAGGTGAAGAGACCTAGCCATATGCACCAATCTTCTCGATTTTGGAAGATCCCTGATCTGTAGTTGTGAAGATATCTGAGGAGCGACCTCCGCGAAAACCCTGTCCATCTTTGATGTTTCAAAACATCAATGCCAAGTCCCACCCTCGTACCGCCCTTCTCAATCTGGCCCATCCCTGGCAGAAAAATACAAAAAGATACCTCAGTGATAATATCAAGCACATAATCAACAGCCACTTCTGAAGTGCAACCTCTGTGGTCTGTCTTCAGTGTATCTAGACATCAATGCCAAGTCTCACCCTCGTACCACCCCTCTCAATCTGGCCCATCCCCAACAGAAAAGTACAAAAAGATACCTCAGCAACTGCACTCAATACATAATCGGCAGACACAACAACTATAAAATCAGTATACCTCAAGGTCTGACTGAGCCTTTGATCCCTGCACAGTGAGATATATTAAATCTAGTTTTAATACCTCAATATTCAATAGATTCTGCAAGGAATTGAGAACAGCAACACTAGATTTCTATTGAATTTGAGAATTAACTCTATATTAATATAATCATTGACAAAGTCTTCTATTTTGAGATATAAATAACCAGTTTCTCTACATCCCGCTGGCAATATTTATATTATTATATAGAAACAGACTTATATTCTCTATAATATCAAGACTCTGAAGAGAGAAAGTCTTGATAGAGAGTATACAGTAGTGCATATCTTAGCAGTTTCTATCTTATTCTTCTACAGCAGTTAATATAAAAAAAAAAAGATCTTAGAAATAGTTTTTTACTTCTCTTGAAAAAGTAAGATGTTTTTCTCTGAATTTTATATAATATTCTTACAAAGAATTAAAAATAGAGTTATTTTCTATCATAATTTCATATTCTTTTAAGTAAGAATTACTTTTTCAGTGACTGAAGAGCTTTCATTAATACTTAATTCTTTTTTATACTCTTTATTAACTGATTTGAGTTGCATACTTGTTGTGTGAGAAGAATTGAATGATTTAGAATAAAATTGAATAGTTTTAATCAATTTCTTTGTAAAAAATTGATTTATTTTTTATCAGTTTTTCTCTCAAAAACTGTCATATTATCTGATTTATTATCAATTGATATCATACTTTTTCTCACTATATCTCAAGAAAGAGATTGTAAAGATTTTATTGATTTATCTTAAAAATCAATTTTAGTTTATTAGATTCTCTTCAAAAATCTAATCTAGTTACTGAACTAGTGTGAAAAAAATCAGGTATTTTATACACAAAAGTCTTTTATTCTTCTTTTGAAACAGTCTGACCAACTTTTCAATTGAAAACAGACTTAGAAATATCTCAATTGAAACAGTCTGATCAACTTTTCATTGAGTGAAAACAATGAGTTCAAAAATACACTCAGTTGATGTGAAAAAAGATGCTTTCTCAAATGCTATTTCTGAGATTGAAATTCTGAAGAGAAGAAAGAAAGAAGAAATAGAGAAACAACAAGTTCTTGAAATACAGGAACTTGAAAAAGCAAGCAAGATTCTTGAAAAGCAGTGTCTGAGTGAGATGAATCAAGAAGTTCTGTTAATTCTTCATACTCAGGCTAGACAACTACAGGAGATAATCAAGTTCAAACTTGGAATCTCAAACACAGTTTAAAAAACCTTGAAAATTTCTAGTACAATCACTGACTCTTCATCTTACTCTTCTTCTTTCTTTTTTTCTACTTCTTCTTCTTCTTTGAATCAGAAGAAAACATATGCTTAAGCAGCTGAATCTGCTGTCTCTAAATCTGCTATCTCAAAACCTGCTCAAAATCCTGAGAAAACTGAGAAGAATACTGCTCATGTCTCTATTCATAGAAAAGTGAAAAAGAAAATGTAAAAAGAGAAAAACTTTCAAATCTTCAGAAATAGAAGACTTATTCTCAAAGTCTCAAACCAGGACATTCTACAAAGAAACAAGCTAAACTCAAATCTCATTTTCAGAATCAGAAATGAAATTAATCAGCAGTTCTTTTCTCAGTTGATGACTGATATTGAAGTTTAAAAACCAGTTATAGCTTCAATTGAGTCATCATTCTTTGAAAACTCCATTATTCTGACTACAATGTCTGAATTCAGTGCTGAATTCCTTATTCAGAATGAGAATCTCTGAAAGTCAGCAGTAGAATCTTTGCTAAATATAATAATTCTATCTGAAAGAGATGAAAAGTGAGACAAATTCATTCTTTATAATATTTCAGTTGAAATTTTTGACTGTGAAGAAGAAATGCTACTTCTTAAAAATGAATTGAAAGAATACAACTCTATTTAACTGAGAAAGAAGTCTGTATGACTAAATTCAATTGAGTTCAGACAAAGCAGGAGAAATGCCTCTGTTCTAGTATATATAAAAACACTTGAATAGTCAAAGATCTCTGAAGTAAGAGTAGCAGGTTTGAAAATGAGAGTTCATGAATACAAAGACTCAAGAATGAATCTCAAAACTCAAACACAGTGTTCAAACTGTCAAAGATATGAACACTTTATAATCTTATGTTTTAGAGACTCAAAATGTGTATTCTGTGCCAGAGATCACAAAACTAGTGAGTATAAATGTGAAACATGCTCAAAAAGAGATGAAATTTGTCAATATACTCTGCTTAAGTGCTCTAATTGCAAAGAAAAACATGTATCTAGCTCAAAAGAATGTATATTTGCTTCTAGAACTCAAAAGAACTGGAGAAAAGATGAAGCTCAAAGTTAATCTAGAACTGAAGAGAAGAGTCAAGTCAGTAGACTTACAACTGTAAGCTTAAAAAGAAGAAACTCTTAACTATCTAAGTCTTTAAACTTCAATTCTCCAGCTAAATGTAAACAGAATTTGAATCCTCAAACTTCTGTTAAGATTAGAGAATTGAGAAATGACTCTGGTGATAAACTAGATATAATATAAGCAGTTGAGATTCCTACTTTTCAGAACAGTTATAATCTACTATCTGATAATAGTGATTAGATTCTACTCTACTCTCTTTTAGTATGAATATACAATAAAAATAACAAAAAAAGTTTAAAAACTCTTCAAAAATCACATTTATTCAAAATAATGTGAATAGAAACTCAAATTGTGTTTATTCTTGTCTTCAAATTGTATTTGAATAAAAAGTTGATTTTATACTGCTTCAGAAGCTGAATTTTGATGCTGAGCAAAAATATGTCATTTCTCATTCAAGCTACTACTGCTTTTTACCTCAAAAGTCTGAGATAAAGTCAAGAGTAGTGATCTATGAAAGAAAGAGATCAAGATATCAATTTAATCTAAGATTTGATATCATGTCTGACCCTGATATTCTGGTGAGTGATATTATAGATAAAGAAAATGAGTTTGATACTATACAGCTCATAAATATCTATAATGAAAAGTCATTGAAGAAAAATAACAATATCTGAACAATTGATAGAGAATTTCTGAATATAACTTTATCAAGAAACTCTATAATTGCAGAAGATTTCAATGCACATCATCTCTGATGAAATTCAGAATACAAGAGAGCAGTGAGAGCTGATAATCTGATTGAATAAACCTTTAAGCATTCAATAGATTTGGTTAATAAGTCTGATCAATAAACATTCTTTAGAAAAGGTATGAAACAGAAGTCTATTATAGATCTAATCTTCATATCACAAAATCTAATGAAAAGAAGACTTGTAAACTGATTTATTGATTTAAATGAGACATCAGGATCAGATCATGAGATTATTTAATTTGATATTGAACTGAGTGAAAAACAAATGAGTGAAAATTCTCTTCTCTCTAATCAGTGAATTTTGAAAAGCTGATGAAAGCAGTTGA